>NC_071671.1:315000-630000 GCF_028554725.1 Zeugodacus cucurbitae
GAAAATTTAAGACAACATGTAAAACCCATAATTTCAATTATGCTCAAGATTTTAAGAAGTGATAACGAAGAAAACGTATTGGTTAGTCTAAGAATTATAATTGAATTGCATAAACATTTTCGACCATCGTTTAATCCAGAGGTGAGTGTCGGTCACATGCATATTATATGCCTTATTGAACAACGGGTTTAATAGGTTGTATATGCCTGGGAAATATGTATGTGAAATTATAGACCAAGTTTTTTTTCCACAGGTTCAACATTTTCTTTCGTATGTAAAGGATATATATACGGAGTTACCAAACCATATGAATAAAATTTTTGAACAGAAGCAGCAGCCGATGCGAGTAAAAGATCTTAAAGAGTTAAACATCGACCACCTATTATCAATAACATATGCTCCAAGGGTAATAAATGTGGAAAATTTACAAGACGCGCCCCCACAAGTAGTAAGTTTACTAAACCAATCTCACTTAAGTATAGATATTAAGTTATAGATTTTAAAAATATTTCAGTTTAATCTTTTGCCTAAAGGGGTATTGTCATTAAGGGTATTGCAAGAGTTGCCCATAATCGTTGTGCTAATGTACCAAATATATAAAGCTGCGGTGCATCAAGAAGTTTCTGAGTTTATTCCCTTAATTATGACTACAATAAACTTACAACCTTCTCTTCAACACAGGTAAGTTATGATATTTAAGTTATAAAAAACAGTAATATTATTGTTTATCTTTTTTTAGAAATTCTGCTGACCTTAATAAAGAGATATTCGTCGATTTTATGGGTGCACAAGTTAAGACTTTATCATTTTTAGCCTATATTGTACGGATATTTCAGGTAAAACCTTTTTGGAATAAGAAACTCAATTTTTTTGATAAAAAATAAACACATTTAGGACCTAATACTCACACATTCAGCTTCAGTTACGAATGGAATGCTAAGTTTAATGGAGCTATGCCCAAAAGAGGCAGCTCATTTGAGGAAAGAGTTGCTGATAGCTGCTCGCCACATTTTTGCAACGGATCTTCGACAAAGTAAAACATATATTACAATCTTTAATTTTATTTAATATATGGAAACTCTGTTCTTTTAGAATTTGTCCCTATTATTGAGAAGTTGTTCAATGAAGATTTGCTAATTGGTAAAGGAGTTACTTTGGAATCTATTAGGCCTTTGGCATACTCAACATTGGCGGATTTAGCTCACCATGTGAGACAAAGTTTGTCTCTGGATGTGCTAGAAAAAGCAGTGAATTTGTTTTCAAAAAATGTGCATGACGAGTCCCTTGCAACAGGCATACAAACAATGTCTTGTAAATTATTGTTAAACTTAGTGGACTGTATCAGGCAACACAGTGAAATGGATGTTGTTAAAGCAAGAAACATACTGGTTTCACTATTAAAAGTATTTGCCTATAAATTCAAAACTATTGCAAAAATTCTATTGCCTCCAATCATTGAAAAGTGGTGAGTTTTTCTAAGCTATAATTTACACAGTAGTAATAATATTCTGATGTTTTTATTCACTATAATTATTTTAATGTGTATATCACATTTAAAAATCTTTACTTTGTTCATATATGTACATATACATTATACATATCTTTCAACTCTGCTTCATAACCTATTTTTGCAAATCTTTAGTTGTAATAAATTTTTTATATAAAATTTTAGGAAGAGTCAGTCATCCTCACAGACATCGAGTTTATCACCAGGAGCTTCAAATTCAATCAATAACAATAATTATGAATTCAAGGATGGTTTTACGGTGAGTGATATCCTTATAAAAACTTAATAAGTTTTGTTTTAATAAATATTATTGATTAAAGGAAAATGTACCTAGTGACCAATCAATGAAAATGAATATTGGAAGTCCCTTGATATGCCCTGCTAATATAGTGGAATATCGAGGTTTAGTAAAAACATTGGTTGGTGGTGCAAAAACTATTACTTGGGGCTTCATAAGTGCAAAGGTATAGACAATTAATATATTTGTTTATTTTTCATAAGACATATGATATTTTATATAAAGCCTATTTGCGCCGACGTTGTGAAAACGAATCAGGAAAAGTTATTCGATTCAAGCGAGCTTAAAATTTATATTGATTTGGTTTATTGGGCAATGGAAGCTTTGGATATATACACAATAAGCATCGCTACTAATAATCAGCAAAGAACATCTAACCAGGGGCCAAGAACTAAAGAGGAAAAAGAAGTTTTGGAACACTTCAGTGGAATTGTAATTATATATTTGAAATATCCGCGACTCATTGAATTAATAAATATCTTTTCAGTTTCTAATGATGCATCCTCAAAATTTCCAAGAAGTTTTCGCAACTACTATTGATTTTATGGTCGATCGGATTTCTAAAAATACGTCGCTTCAAGTTGTTGCGAATTCATTCCTGGCAAATCCAACAACATCGCCTTTGTTTGCAACTGTCCTTGTTGAGTATTTGTTAGGAAAAATGGATGAAATGGGTTCAAATATTGATCGTTCACCTTTATATTTGCGATTGTTTAAATTGGTATTTGGAAGTGTTAGTTTATTTCCGGTGGAAAATGAGCAGATGCTTCGTCCGCATTTACATAACATTGTCAACAGATCCATGGAATTAGCATTAACGGCGGAAAATCCATACAACTATTTCCTACTATTACGTGCATTATTTAGATCAATTGGAGGAGGAAGCCACGATTTGTTATACCAAGAGTTTCTGCCGCTACTACCAAATTTACTAGAAGGATTAAATCGTTTGCAAAGTGGATTTCACAAACAGCACATGAAAGACCTTTTTGTTGAGCTATGTTTGACTGTGCCTGTTAGATTATCTTCTTTGTTACCATATTTGCCAATGCTTATGGATCCTTTAGTTTCGGCACTTAATGGCTCATCAACATTAATAAGTCAGGTAATTCTAAAATAGTTTGATTCCAAATTCGTTGTACTCAAAAATATTATACCCTTATTTTTAAAGTTGCATTAAATAAATAATTAAGTGGAATACGTCACGGAGGACAATAAGATAGCAACTTATTTATTTAGATTTTTATATTATTGTTAATGAAATCGATTGTCTCATATACGGTATTATTAATCCATAGAAATAATGATGTTATAATATTTTCTACCATTCTCTTTAGGGCTTGAGAACATTAGAACTTTGCGTAGACAATCTACAACCAGACTTCTTGTATGATCACATTCAACCTGTTCGCGCGTCATTAATGCAAGCTCTTTGGCGAACGCTCCGAAATCAAGATAATGCTGCTCTTGTTGCTTTTCGTGTACTTGGCAAACTTGGCGGAGGAAATAGAAAAATGATGACTGAGCCACAGACCTTGCAGTTTAGAGAAAACGATGCGGTACCCACTGCAGTTATTACCTATTTTCAGGATCACGACAAACCTATTGATTTCCCTGTAGAAAAGGCTATTGAAACTGCACTAACGGCTCTTAGTTTTAAGACGACAGATGATTTTTACAGAAGGCAAAGTTGGGAAACTATTCGCTGTTTTTTAGCCGCCTCTATTAATCTTGATGATGACAAATATACTTTGCAGAAACTATTTTTACATACAAGTTTCAGGGAAGGAAACATAATGATTTCACCAATCATTCAAAGTAAATTAGAAGAAGATAATTCACGTAAAACTCATCAGATAGCATTGACTGGAATGCTAGTGGCTTCCGCTATAAAAGAGCTACGCGAATCAGTTTTCCCAGTTATGGTTGCTGTCGTCCGCCACTATACTATGGTAGCAATAGCTCAAGAGGCAGGTCCGTTTCCTTATAAGCATTACCATAGTTCTCAAGGTGTTGATCCACTTGTGCTAATCGATGCTCTTGCTGTATGTATGGGTCATGAGGAAAAAGAGTTGTGCAAGCCCGGTCATCTCTGTATGGAACTCATATTGGAGACAGCAAGCACAATAATGGGGACAAAAGAAAGAGCTTGCCGATTACCATTAGTTCAATACCTCGTTGAAAAAATGACTGCTCTGTGCTACGAGCGACCATGGTATGCTAAAGTGGGCGGATGCAAAGCTATTCAATTTTTATATCAGCATATGTCATTGAAATCTCTTTATCAGCACCTATTTACATTTTTAAAAGCTTTTCTTTTCGTTTTAATGGATTTGGAATGTGAAGTATCGAGCGGTGCTATAGATGTGGCTAAGAGCAACTTGAGAAACATGCTAAAATTATGCATGGTACCTCTGGAAAATGAAAACAATAATGAGGAAATAATTACTTTTCAAAATAAGGCAATGTATGAAATTGTTCATGAGCTCGTTCGCCAAGTAACAAGCTCCAATGCCTTGGTTCGAGAAGAAGCGATGTCTTCACTTAATTTCATTGCTAAGTTACAAAAGAAAACCGTTTATGAGATAATGGATCCGCATAAAGAGGTCTTAGCAGATATAATACCCCCAAAAAAACATTTATTAAGACATCAGCCTGCGAACGCACAAATTGGTTTAATGGAAGGCAATACCTTTTGCACTACTCTGGAACCAAGGCTTTTTACGATAAGTATGATTAGTATACACATTGCAATCATCTATACCATTAATTATTTGTATTTGTTGTTTTAGATCTCACTAACAATTACCATAGATTGTTTTTTCATGAGTTGCTAACACTTAGCGAAGCGGAAGATGCGACTCTTAATAAATTGGATTGTTACAAAAATGTCCCGAATCTTATACCTCTACGAAAGAGCGCTTTAAAAGCATTGGCTGCTTGTCATTACATAACTGACAGTCAATGTAAAGAAAAAATTGTCAATATCCTCTTTAAAGTAATGGAGAGCAACAAAGAGGAATTACAAGAAGCAGCATTTAATTGCACCAAAATTTTTATTTCTGGAATTCACATCGATAAAGAAAAGGTAAGTTACACTAATTGCTTACCAATGTAAAGAGACTATAATATATATAATAATATACTTCGTCTTTAAACGGGCTATAACATATTTTATTGAACTTGAAAATGGTTTTAGATATTTTTTATATTTAATATCTACATTAATTTTAAAATAATATTAATAACAAAAATAAATAATAACAAATGCTTTATAGTATCAGAAATGAAATAATTATGAAAGTGAGTGATCATTCGTCATTTCGTCCTAAGACGTCACAACTAACCTAATACTACATTTACAATGTTTTCAGTATTTTACTAAGTAAAATATGGTGCGGCTCAACTGACGAAACTAGCTAAACCTTATATGATCTATAACACTATATTGGACAAAATTAATTTTTTTGTGAGCTTGAGATATAAGTAAAAAAATGCATTCTCCGATTTTTTTTCCTCCAAAATCGAAATATTTGGTGTTTTAAAATAATTATTATTAATTACAGGATAAAGTTACTAAACAAACTAAAATATAGACATAATCTACATTTTCTTTCATATTTCATAATTCAGTGGTGTCCAGTATTTTACGATATATATTTTTTTTTGTTGAAAGTCTGATTTTGACTTCATATCATTTGTCGTATAAGCTTGGGTAGATTGTATCTATCTATATTTTGAATTTTTTAGTACCCATATCCTGTAATTGATAATAATTATTAAAACAAGTAAGGAAAGGCCAATAGGAAAACGAAAATCATCATATATAGTATATAGGCTGAGGTAATTCCTGAACTGATTTCACTAATTTTCATCACCAACATACATTATATCTGAGAGTATATGCTCACTTAAGTAGCCAAACTACGATATTTCACATATTAACCGATTTATAAGCTGGCCTTAATAGCTATTTTGAAAATCCTATAATTAGCTATATGAGAGCTAGGGGAATTTATGACCCGATATTAACCATTTCTGGTACAGATACACACTATTAGAAGGAAACGATTTCCTCTGAATTAAATTGAGATATCTGAAAGATTTACCGACATTTTCGGTGAAAAATTCTTCCATTCTTCATATTCGATATCCGGGGCATTGAAAAGTTATATTCCCATTTCGACAATTTTTTCTCAAGTGATGCCACAGATCATATACAGTATTTGTGTAAAGTTTTATTTAGTTAGTGCGTTAACTCACTAACACTTTTAGTAATTTTCAACCTAACCTTTGTATTGGAAGTGGGCGTGGTTATTTCATTTTTGGACTGTATTAAGAAGTGGCTAAAATAAACGAATGCAGAATGTTTGTTTTATATAGCTTTATTGGTTTGCGAGATATATACATACAAATAACCGATTTGGGAGCGGGGCCACGCCCACTTACCCAAAAAAATTACATCCAAATATGCCCCTTACTAGTGCGATCTTTTTTTCCAAATTTCCCTCTCACGGTCCCAAGGAACATGTGTGCCAAGTTTCGTCAAGATATCTGAATTTTTATTCAAGTTATCCGTTGCACGGACGCACTAACAAATAGACAGACATTCGGATTTTAACTCGTCGCCCTGATCATTTTGATATATATAACCCTATATCTAACTCGTTCAGTTTTATGACAAAACTATAATACTCTCTTAGCAAGTTTTGTTTGCCTTTTTCCGAACTACGAAACCAAATATTTCGATTCTAAAATCGGAAATCGGAGAATTCACTCTTTTTTACTTATGTCTCAAGTTCCCGTAAAAAATTAGTTTGATCTAATGATCAGTCAAGTTTTGTACAGTGTAATAAAAAATATCTTAATTTTCGAACAGTTTAATTTAGAGTTACATTTTTACTTTACTTAAAAAATTTTACCATATGCAAAAGAAAGTATCCCATTAAATAAATATTTTATATTTAGTTTCAAGTAAAGTGATTTTAAAAATAAGGTGCTTATTATATAAATATACGTATATATATTTACAGGTTCATGCTGGCATGCGACCATTACTTTTGACTTTAGGCGATCATCGGAATCTTTCCTTAACTGCAACGAAGAGGCTTTCGTATTTTACACAATTATTTCCTCAAATGTTTAATGAAAAATTAAGCGAACAAATACTACAACATTGCCAAAAAATTTTGGAAATGTCAATTACAACGCACAAATCAAGTACTAATCAAGGCGGAAACTTTTTTACGATCTCAAAACGCGATGAATATGAACAAAAAGTAGTTACTTTAATTGAGATGTTTCATCAAATAACAGCAGCTTCACCTAAATACATTGACAGTCTCTGTCAGCTTGTGTTGAAAACTGAAAAAAGTCTGATGATCGAATCGTCAAGTCCGTATCGCGAACCTCTGGTGAAATTTTTACTTCGATTCCCTTCCGAAACCGTCGATTTATTTTTGTCCGATGGTATTATAGTAAATGTCCAGTGGAATAGGTTCTTTTTATATTTATTAAATCACAAATGTGGCCAACCATTTCGGTCTGTTATAAAAACACAAAAGTGCAATACTTTGGTCAAACTTATAAATGGAACATTGAATTCGAATGCACAATTTGACCAGGCACAGAAATATGAAGCATTGCATCAAGCTGTTTTATTAGTACATACAATAATGGAAAAGGACGATCAGTGGATTCCTACACAAACGGACATTGTGTTAGCATTGAAGAAGTTGTGGGAGTCAAATTTATATAGCACATGTAAAGATAATGTTACTTGTGATTTGTGGCATTTAGTTGGAATGATATTATTAAAATATTTTTCACACAACACCAATGATATCGATTTACTATTCCAACTGCTACGTGCCCTTTGTTTACATTTTATTCCGGATTTTAATTTTCTAAGAGAATTTCTACAAAATACTGTGGCTCAAAGTTACACCGTAGACTGGAAGAGAAAAGCGTTTTTCCACTTTGTTGATAAGTTTAACGGAACGTCACTTTCTGAAGATCTTAAGGCAAAAATAATAACAGCCTTGCTTATACCATGCTTCGTAGTAAGCTTTGATAAAAGGGAAGGGAATAAGTTGATAGGGGCGCCTCCAACATCGTATACTGACGACGATAATAATGTAGTATCTGTGTTTATCAGCAAAGTTTTTGACCCTGATAAGCCGTATGCCAATGAGGATGCAGTCAGAATCGCTTTACTACAATTCGCTTGTTTACTTGTAGAAAGAGCTTCACAGCATATACATGACGGTGATGCTAATAACAAACGACAGGGTAACAAACTTCGCCGTCTAATGACCTTTGCTTGGCCTTGTTTACTTAGTAAAAGCTCCGTAGACCCAACAGCCCGATACCATGGACATCTTCTTTTGGCCCATATAATTGCACGATTAGCTATACACAAAAAGATCGTTTTACAAGTATTTCTTTCATTACTAAAGGGTCATGCTCTTGAGGCTAGACCTGTCGTTCGGCAGGCGCTTGATGTTCTAACTCCCGCAATGCCTCTAAGAATGGAAGACGGCAATACTATGTTGACGCATTGGACAAAAAAAATAATAGTTGAAGAAGGCCATCTCATGCAGCAACTATTTCATATTCTTCAATTGATTGTTCGACATTATAAGGTAAAAAGAAAGAAAATAATTTCTGATAGTAATTTAACTATGTAAAATTCTACTATAGGTTTATTACCCTGTACGTCATCACTTAGTGCAACATCTTATTAACTACATGCAACGTCTTGGGTTTCCTCCTACTGCCTCTTTGGAACATAGAAAACTTGCTGTAGATATCGCTGACGTCATTATTAAATGGGAGGGACAACGCATTAAAGATGAAGAGAAGGACCCAAAATCAGAGGATATAAATGGTGATGAGAGTGCAACGGTATGTGACAGTATAAATAAGCGTGTATCTGATGAAGCGAATGTACAACGTAAGAAAGCTATTGTCACGGATGGTTCCCGAAATCAAATAAGCCAAAGTAATATAATAATTTCTATAGAATTACGAATTTGTGATAATTTAAATTTTGTATATATTAGGTGCATCTGGTATTTCTCAAAATCAAAAGATAGATGACGGTTTTCGTTCGTTAGAAAAAACTCATTGTGACACAGTGCTTAATTTTCTCATTCGTCTTGCCTGCCAAGTAAACGACAATCAACCTGCAGTTATTTCTCCCGGCGAGGGATTATCTCGGAAGTATGATATGTCCATTTTCCATTTAATTTTATATTGATTTATTAATTATTTTTTATAGATGCATAATACTTTTAAAATCGGCAATGCAAAATAAATGGCCTCAACCATTCGAACTTAAGCTTAATTGGCTGGATAAGGTTTTTATGACTATTGAAACACCAACGCCAAATTTGAGTAATATTTGCACTGGATTAGATTTTGTAACATTTTTAACAACAATTTTACCCTCCGATCAACTATTGCAAACAATAAGACCTATCCAAAGAGGGCTATCAAGCTGTATTATTCATCAAAATACACGAATAGTTCGTCTTATGAATGCATTTCTCACAAGGCTTATGGGAATTTTCCCACCAGATATAAATCATAAACACGATGACCTTGACATATTATATAGTGCTATAAGCAAAATGATTGCTGACAATTTGACTTTATACGAAAAAAGCCCTCAACCCAATCCACCTTCTTTATTTGGAACCCTAATGGTATTAAAAGCCTGTTCATCAAACAACCCAAGTTATATAGACAAGCTTATGTTGCAATTTATTAGAGTATTGAACCGATTGACAAAAGATCATCTGAATACACAAGGCAATGGACAACCTATGGCAACCAATGCGGATAACGTGGAATTACTAGTCTTGTCCTTGGATTTAATAAAAAATCGAATAATAATTATGGGTGTTGAAGTGCGAAAATTATTTATTGGAAATATTCTGGTTAATCTTATTGAGAAAAGCTTAGACGTCAATGTCTTGGAATCGATAATACAAATGCTCGATGAATGGATAAAAGCGAAAGAACAAAATCCAACAATGCAGATACCTTCTATAAGAGAAAAATCAATATTATTAGTTAAGCTTATGCAATATTTAGAGAAGAAATTTTCAGATGTAAAAAAATTGAATATACAATTCTTAGAAATAGTCAACTACATATACCGAGATGAATATTATAAACAAACTGAATTGACAGCTAAACTGGAAGGTGCTTTTTTAACCGGTCTACGATGCCAGGATCCACAAATAAGATCAAAATTCTTTGAGATCTTAGATGCATCGATGAGAAGAAGACTTCACGATCGACTTCTTTACATCATATGTTCACAAGCATGGGATTCTATTGGTACACATTATTGGATAAAACAGTGCATTGAATTGTTAGTGTTGACCACCAATACAATGACGCAAATACAAAATTCATGCGAAGCACACAAAGTTCCTAGTATTAAATCAGTTATAAATCTTGCTGAAGGTCAGGACAAAAGTAACTTCGTTATATATACTTCATCCCAGATTGAATCGTTTGATACTACGCTAGTTGAAGACAAAGAAGATGTTTTTGATAACGATCTTGAAGCAAATTGGAGTGTTAACCGCAGTAATGATAGTGATAAAGAAAATCCAAAGCGAAAATTGCAGATTCTTATAAACAAGCAAATCGAGTTTTTAGAAGCTAATCGAAAAATTAATACGGAACAATTAATAATAGCTATTGCTCAACTATGCCATATGGACATACAGTTAGCTGAAAGCGTGTGGTTAATAATTTTTCCAAGGTTGTGGACAATTTTTGATGAGGAACAACAGCATTTAATTGCAAGAGAACTTGTTCCATTTCTTTCTTCTGGTAGTAATGTAGTCCAAAAGGATTGCTTTCCAAGTGCACTTAATACATTTGTAGAAAGTTTGATGCAATGTGATCCTCCTATATATATTCCGCCGTATTTAATGTCCTATTTAGGAAGAGCTCACAATTTATGGCACAGAATGACTTTAGTACTAGAAGAACTCCATCATGGTACTAGAAAAATTTCCCCGGAGAATTCAGAATCAGATCAGAACGATACATTCGCTGCTGTGAAAAAAAACGTAATATATGATTCTCTCTCCCAAATGTATGCCACTATGCATGAAGAGGATCTTTGGGCTGGGTTATGGTTGAAGTATGCACATTATCCAGAGACTAATATTGCAATAGCCTATGAGCAAATGGGATTTTTCGAAGAAGCTCAAGGAGCCTATGATTTGGCAATGTCGAAATTTAAACATGACCAAGCCAATGGATTAATTAACACAGATGTTAATAGTGAATTGCTTCTATGGGAAAACCATTGGATACGCTGTGCAAAAGAATTAAATCAATGGGATATTCTATTGGACTATGCCCAAACAAATAAAGAAAAAAATATGTTTTTAATTCTTGAAAGCGCATGGAGAGTACCAGACTGGAATTTAATGAAGAATGCAATATCTAAAACTGAGCAGTCTTTTGCAAAACAATTTGGATATAAAATTCATTTGTATAAAGGCTTTCTAGCGATATTACATCAGGAAGATCGACAACTTCTTAATGTTGAGAGACATATTGAAAATGCATCGGCATCGTGCATGAAGGAATGGCGAAAGTTGCCATCTATCGTTTCTCATATACATTTGCAGTATTTACAGGCTGCTCAACAAATAATGGAATTGCATGAAGCCAGCACTATACATCAAGGCTTAGTTCAGTCTCGAAATACTTCTATTCACGATATGAAGGCAATTGTAAAGACATGGCGAAATCGTTTGCCAGTAGTTGCAGACGATTTATCTCATTGGAGCGATATATTCACATGGCGGCAGCACCACTACCAAATAATCACTCAGCATCTGGAGCAACAGTCAGATCAAGGAAACACCATGCTTGGAGTACATGCCTCTGCCCAAGCAATAATTTACTTCGGAAAGATCGCCAGAAAACATAACTTAACAGGAGTTTGTCAAGAGACATTGTCTCGAATATATACCATACCATCAGTACCAATTGTGGACTGTTTCCAGGTAAGCACTTAGCATACACATATAACAGAGTTATTTCCAGACAGATTCAAACAAATTCCTCTAAATAGATACTTGCATTATAATACACAAATTAATTTAGTCTCAAATACATATAATATTACATATAAACCAGAGAGGTTTTTTGCGTACAAAAATATGTACGCCTTAAATTCTTACGAACCGGGAGAGTATCCAATGTTCGGCTACACCTGATCTTAACCCTTTCTTAGTTCAATATTTCGTGTTAATCACTAAATAAGAGCGCAAGGATTGGTATGTTTTCTATTACCTATGTATGTTTATTTTGAAGAAAAAATAAACAAAAAATAATGGATAATAATAATTTTTAACGTAGCGCTATAGTATTTGAGGTACCGGTACACAGGTATTTAAGGAAAATGCTTAAATGAAAAATATTTGGTTAAATACTTTATCCCATGTAACACAATTTTGAATTACATCTGATTCAAGCGCTCTAAAAACTGTAGAAATCGAACTATAACGTTTAAGTTTCCCAGATATTGAGCATGAGGACCTCAGTGTCTGTGGCTAATTGAAGAATATATCGGTAAAATTGTGGGTTATCTTAACAAGATTTCGTGTTTTTTTAGTATAACTCGAACCCTATAACTCGAAGTTCTATATAACTCGAACCCTTGAATTGGCAATAGAAGTCAAATTTCATACAAATTACCTTTCGTAACTCGGAAGACTCTCTAACTCGAAGTTTTTTTGTGGATTCGAGTTCAACTTTAGTTATGAAATCATTCTAAACCTTAATTTAGTCTCTATACCCTTATACCCTAGAAAATGTTTGTATACCTAGCCTTGCAAATAGCGAGAATATAAAATGTTCGGTTACATTCAAACTTAGTCCTTTCTTATTTGTTATTATTAATTTTATATCAGATAGAATAATATTAGTAAATGTTATTTGGATGCTCTCATACAACCTTACTGTTGTTTTTATTCATTTTTTTTAGAAAATACGCCAGCAGGTGAAGTGTTATTTACAAATGGCCGCTTCTTCGGGAAAAACTGAATTAAATGAAGCGCTGGAAGTAATTGAGTCAACAAATTTAAAGTATTTCACCGGAGAAATGAATGCAGAATTCTATGCCTTAAAAGGATTACTTTTAGCACAGATCGGACGTTCTGAAGAAGCCGGCAAAGCTTTTAGTGCAGCGGTCCAACTTCACGATGGTCTAACAAAAGCTTGGGCCATGTGGGGAGATTATATGGAACAAATGTTTCTTAAAGATAAACAAATGGTGCTAGCCGTTAATGCGATAACTTGTTATTTACATGCTTGTCGACACCAAAATGAAAGCAAAACAAGAAAATATTTGGCAAAAGTTTTGTGGTTTTTGTCATACGATAACTCAAGCGGTACACTTATGAGTACTTTAGAAAAATATGTGGTAGGCGTACCACCTTCGTATTGGCTGCCCTGGATTCCACAACTTCTTTGCTGTTTAGTACAGTACGAAAGTAACGTTATTTTGAACTTATTGAGTCATGTAAGATTGAATCAAATTTTTAATTCAAAATACTAAAATTTTTCAGTTACTGATTACAGATCTATTATTCTATTTATAGGTGGGCCGTTTGTATCCCCAAGCCGTATACTTTCCAATACGTACGTTGTACCTAACATTGAAAATTGAGCAAAGAGAAAAGCACAAAACAGCTGAACAAGCCGGGTGTATAGGTAAACTTCAAACTTCGGTAAGAACATTAAAAAAACAAACAGATATATCATATAATTTGAAATGATAGGTGATTATTGTAAAATACCTTTCATTTTACTTGTCCCCAATATATTTAGAGATGATAACACAGCTTCTGTATTTTTAAATAGAATATTTCTTACGTAAAACTATATCTAAAATGGTCGATATACTTAAGGACCAACCATACCGATCATATCGAATTTTTTTTTTTAATTTAAAGAAAAAAGTAGTACCATTTTACTGAAGATATGTTGTGGTGATGAAAGAGAATTATCAAAGTCCATTTTACCCTGTGCATGGTTGTGATGAAATTGTGTTTAAAACTGGAGAAATTTAAACAGCGATGAAAATATTGGTTTTGGTATTGGACTTTAATTTTCGCAATTTGCGGGGCACAGAATCCCCTATTTCAGATGTTGGCAAAACCTTTTCTTATATGGTAATATTACATATACCAAAGGCCTTATATTCAGTACATGCGGTTTATTCCAAGATTTAGACCGTTTTCTCCAAAGTATTGGGTTAGGGAAAATCTGAGCTAATTTGGCGTTAACCTGATGCCTGTTTAATAATTTATTTTTACGTAGTGTTATTAATCGACGTAAAGTCCACTAGAAAAACGAAATATTGGTTAAATGTGGGCCATAGCAAGTATTTTAACAATTTGCATCAGAGATTTTCGGTATTTTGGGTGAAAGGGCACTCATAAGTCCTCATGTCGTTATCGTCAATATTTTGACAATTTTGGTGCAGCAGTTTTATTCCAATATTTTCATTGCTGCTTTATTTATAAATTGTAAAGGGTAAGGATCAGAGGAAACGGACGAGGTTTTTGCCAGATTTTGGCAATTGAAATTGTTATTTATTGTTATTAAGATAATATTCCATACACACGTTTGTCGAATTTTGTCGATTAGTTGCTGATGTATCGGATTTGATCTAATTGTGAGCGGTGTCACGTTCATTTTTGATACAGCCAGTAAATCTCTAAATTTCGAGCTTGACACCTTTATGTCCAAAGAAATATATACCAAGCCGATTGCTTGGTCGATTCTGAATTTAAGTTAGAAAGTCACAAGCTTCACACCATTTCACCGAGAATTTTTGAATTATATGTACCAAATGAGCGTGGCACTGTCAAAAATGGGTAACCGGTGAGATATGTTAGGAAAAATAAATGAAATATAATGCTGCTTGGTGGCGAAAATCTGTGAAATCCCCAAATACATACATATATACAATATGTATATAATGATTTTCGTTATTATTGTGGACGTTATGTCAAATATTTGGGTTAAATTTTGTGTTATCTTGATAAAATGTAATTACTTGCTTATTTTTGTAGATGCTTAAATTTTTTTACCCATTTAAAATAAAATTTAAGCATGAAAAGAATCTGAGTGTAGGAAGCCTTAAAAGGAAAGTTTTAGTTAAGATAAGAATAATATCGTACGATTTATTCGATAAGATGCCTCAACTTTTGGAAATTATGGAAAACGTCTTTGGGAATAACTATAGTGATTATAATGACGGGAAGAGAAAGGGTATTAAGGAGTGTTATGCCAATTATTGTGATAATATAGGTAAGCGATACGAACGCTTCGCATGGTATTTTGCAAAAATTACTCATTAATTGGATTTTAGGAACATACGTACGTACAGGATATTTAAGGGTAGTTCAATTTTATCTAGAACGCGGTATTTGTCAAAAGATGATACCAATATAAATTTAAAATATAATGCGTAAAAATATTGTATGAAATCAATTGTGTGTCATATTAACTATTTTTCATTCTTTACAGGTTATCGATAGTCAAAATACCGCGCAATCAGTGAATGCACAAACAAATTCTGGATCGACAGTTAACCCAATTAAAGCAACACCTTCTATGTGGCGTTGCTCAAAAGTAATGCATGTTCAACGTGAAATTCACCCAACAATTCTTAGCTCATTAGAAGGTATCGTAGATCAAATGGTTTGGTTTAGAGAAAGCTGGACCGAGGAAGTACTGAGACAGTTACGACAGGGCCTAATTAAATGCTATGCAATTGCATTTGAAAATAGAAGTGCTGTTAATGAAGCCACAATAACGCCGCACACTCTACATTTCGTTAAAAAACTAGGTTCTACATTTGGCATTGGCATCGAAAATATACCAGGATCAGTAGCAACATCCGCCTCAAATTCAGCGGCTTCCGAGTCCATAGCGCGTAGAGCTCAGGTGACATTTCAGGATCCAGTATTTCAAAAAATGAAGGAACAATTTACAAATGATTTTGACTTCTCCAAACCGGGAGCTATGAAATTACATAACCTTATTTCAAAATTAAAAACATGGATAAAAGCTCTAGAGGCAAAAGTTAAAAAATTGCCAACGTCATTTCTCATTGAAGATAAATGTCGATTTTTATCCAACTTCAGCCAAAAAACAGCAGAAGTGGAATTGCCCGGTGAATTATTACTGCCAACTTCGTCTCATTATCATATTCGCATCGCAAGATTTATGCCTCGCGTGGAGATTGTTCAAAAAAACAACACGGCAGCAAGAAGATTATATATTCGTGGTACTAATGGTAAAATTTACCCATATTTGGTTGTTATAGATACTGGACTCGGTGATGCCCGAAGAGAAGAACGTGTATTGCAATTAATGCGAATGCTTAACTATTATTTAGAAAAACAAAAAGAAACAGCCAGACGTTTTCTTAACATGACCATTCCCAGAGTAGTTCCGATTTCGCCACAAATGCGTTTGGCTGAAGACAATCCAACAAGTATTTCTTTAAAAGAGATTTATAAGAAGTGTTGTCTTAAGCTTAAAATAGATCATGATCTACCGATTGTGAAGTATTACGATCGCCTCTCTGAAGTTCAGTCGCGAGGTACTCAAACCACCCATACAGTATTGTGTGATATATTTTGTGAAGTACAATCCACAATGATTCAAAGTACTTTATTTAAGAATTGGGCTCTTAATAGGTTTCTTTCTTCTACCGATTTCTGGCAGTTCAGGAAAATGGTGAGTACAATTTCTAGATTACAATATTACTAAAATTTTTGGCATAAATAAATACAGTACTTTAATGAACTTTTCTTTTTCTTTTTTATAGTTAACACTACAATTAGCACTTGCGTTCTTATGTGAACACGCTCTTCATTTAACCAGATTGAATGCAGATATGATGTATATACACCAAGACTCCGGTTTAATGAATATTTCATATTACAAATTCGATATAAACGATGAGAAGGAAGAGCTTGACTCCAATAGACCCGTACCGTTCCGACTTACACCTAATATTGCTGAGTTCGTAACGAATATTGGAATAACAGGTCCCTTGTCTGCAGCGATGGTGGCAACTGCGCGGTGCTTTGTTCAGCCAAATTACAAACTTTGCTCCATCCTGAAAGCGATCCTCAGAGACGAAATAATTGCTATTCAGAAGAAACGAATTCGCGATAATAAACTTGTCGAACCGATACCGGAATCTGCCATTGATATGAACGCCATGGATAACACCATCGGTTTGGTCAATAAAGCAGTGGCTGTTATAATGTCACGACTAAATGCTATTTCATATTTTGATAATACAGAATCAAAAAAAGTATCAATTTTAATACAATCTGCAATAAATCCAGATAATTTATGTCGGATGGATCCTGCTTGGCATCCGTGGTTATAAAATTACTTAACTTACTTCTTATGTTATACTTATGTTTAAGGATTTCATATGACAATTAAAGGAAAAACACACGCATTTAAAAGTTATTGGTATATATTTCATTAGTAAGACAGACATATTTACGTTAATGATGTAGTCTGTAACCATTAACTTCAATGTCATGCTGTTCAATGACGTTATTTGGATAATTTCAGTACTTTGAAATCAAAAGGATATATTTCAATAAGCAATTTAAATTTAAATCCTCAGTTACGTTTAAAATCTTTCATTTATAATTTTTTTTTATCAAAAATCAATTTCGTTTTATATGACGTCTACATATGAGAATGGAATCGGCCGAACTGATCCAAATATGATCAAATTCAATAATTCTCCTCTGTTCAATCAAACGCATATGTAATAAGAAACATATCATCATATCACCATCAAAGGACGAATGATTGATTTCAATTACAAAGATAGTTGACGCTAAAATATATTTAAGTGTTATCAACGATTCCTTATATGTAAGTCAATATATGTAATTAAAAAAGTGATATTTATTTTGGTTCATTATTGGTTCTTTATTTATAAACATTCTTTGTTTTTTTTTGGTAGTTAATGAGTATCATGTTGCTTTTGACGGTAGACAATTGTTAAAATATATTCTACATTAGTGTTGCGTAACATAAATCACGTATTTCCTCTACATATGTATATACTGAAGTTCTTATAGTTTTATGAGTATATACTTAATATGTATTTGAATTTCTATAATAATTTATTCCTGTGTATCTTGGTGAGTCAATAAGAGTCGGGTTAAAAGGAATTTTTTATCGTGTCCTTCTAATACCAACTGGTTTTTCAAAACCTCGACCATATTTTTATTGGCATCCGAAACCGCATAAAAATAATATAGTAATAGGATTAGAATAAAAAAACAAGGTATAACAAATCCAGGCGTTCCGAAGAAAAATACAAAATCTTTGACAAATATTGGCATTCTCATAAAAGTCGATAATGGTGCGTCCCATACTGTTTTTAATTCTTTAAAAGGTCCACAAGTTGCAGAAGGTGATACTTCTGCAAAGGCATAAGTTAATACAATTACGGAAACAATAAATGATATCAATAGGACAGACATAAATAGTGAATTAGAGCGTGAAGTTCCATATAAAATTTTAGTTGGTTTCGAATTTATGAGGCATTGAAACTTTTTTATGTAAAACATTAGAAACATAATTCCGATAATTAAGGCTGGCAAAAAGGGCATATAAAAGCTTCCTATCCAACAAATTGTTTGTAAATATACAATATCCAAAGCATGCTTAGAAAGTTCAAACTCCTGCTCGCAAGTAAATTTAACAAAATTATTATTAAAATATATTGCTAATATAGCACGGGGAAGGTTAAAGCAAAAAGTTACGAACAAATGACTAAAGAAGTCTGTTAAAACAAGCTTATAGAATTGCTGACCCACAAATGTTTCCCAACATTTATATGGAACAGATTTCGTAACACGAGTTTCAGAGGCTGGTATTACAATATAATAGAAACGGCTTAGTAAAATAAATAAAGAAGCTAATCTTAAAAATATCATGCGGATTAAGCTTATTTTTATCACAAACAAGGGAGAATACTTTTCGAAAGAACACAAATATTTAAAAAATGCTGGCAATATGAGATTTAAAAAAACAATGCAAATATATGGAGCAAAATCAAAGAATAACTCAAGAACTTGTAGTGTAGGCGTACCCTCAACATTAACAGTGTTAATTGAATTCACTTCTCCATAATTAATATTGATAAATTTACCGTGACCCTGCTTTAAGCTCATATTAAATAGTAAAAATATTACATATGCTGAGAGAATTAATGTAATAGCAACAGAAATATTAACAATAATTCGTATCATAATAAGTTTTAACATATAGTCATTCGAGCGATTATTTCTTTCAGTTTCAATGCGTTTTGAATGAATTGAGCTTTTAAATTCATTAAAGACTGCTTTATGCTTAATTACACTCGATTTTTCATTATGAATACAAAAGTCCCAACCACCAAAAGCAAGGTTGCAGTACTGATAAAACTGCCATCGGCCATTAATAAGACGATCTTTAAATTCACGGGCAGATGCTTTTACAATGAAAATTAACGTAGTTGAAAAGTAACCCAGAACGGCGAATATATATGCAGAAGATAAATCGTAATAGAAGGAATGTTGTTTTTCATTTTGAGTAGAGTTAAGGGTGTCTTTGAATGCAATTCCAACTGTTTTATTCGAATATCCTCCATAGAACATCAATGATGTTTCCAGTGCTCCAGTGCCTTGTACTATATCAAGAATATTGACAGATTCACCGCTCGTGGAATCCATATATGTTTTTCGATTAATATCTTCTGTTAGACAATTATTTGTCTGATTAAAATTTTGTGGAATCTTACATTTGTCGTATATCTCATATGATATAATATTTGGAATTATTACAAATATAATTATTAATAAGAATGTAACACAGTTAAGATAAAAAAGCCACCGTAAAAATATAAAATATGCAGCTACCCCACTACCAAAATGTCCCTCGATATCTTTTAAAGATGACTGCCACAATCTTATAATAGCACTAAATTTGGACCACTCCAATGCAATTTTTTGCCAAGCTTTGCGATGTTTCCATTTAAGTTGATTAAATCCTTGAAGACGTAATTTGGTTGCACTCTATAAAAAAAGAAAATATAATAAAAGTAAAAGTAGTATGAAGTTTAAAATTCTGGTGTTTATTATCTACATATGTATTTGCAAATATTTCCCTTACATTTCTCAATTATAAATTTTAAATATTCTTCATATTATGGTAAGAATACAAAATAATTTATTAAGGAAGATATGAACAAGTAAGGAAGGGCTAAGTTCGGGTGTAACCGAAAATTTTATACTCTCGAAATTTATTGATGTAATTTTATTAAGATAGCACACAATTTGACTCATATAGAATAAAGAAAATCATCATATATATTATATGAGGGCTGGGGTAATTCCTGGCCGGATTTCACTCATTTTCACTACCACTATATCCAAGACTATATGCTCATTTAACAAATATATTTCACATATTAATCGATTTATAAGGTTTGAAAAACCTATAATTAGGTAACTGAAGGTAGAGGAACTTGGTACAGAGACACACTATTAGAATAAAAAGATTTCCTCTGAATTCAGTACATTAAAATATCTGATTGTCAATTTTTATTGCTATGTGTCATTTAGTTTGTTTACGGCGTCATTAGGAACAAGCCAACATTTTGTGCGCGTTGCGATTTTTACTATGGATAAAAATATTGAACAAAGAGTTTGTGTGAAGAGTTTGTTTGCATGTCGTACTCGAAAACCCATGTCTCGTCACCAGTTATGATGCGTTCGATGAACGTTGGATCGGAATTTACGCGTTCAAGCATGTCTTCAGCCATCTTACTGTGATTCACTTTTTGAAGAAAATTCAGATCTTTTGGCACCAATCCGCATACCCAAAACATCAACCAAAATATGACGACCGGTCTTATGAGACATGTCCAATATTTCAGCTATCTCTCGCAAACTATATGAAACAAAATATGACGACCGGTCTTATGAGACATGTCCAATAATTCAGCTATCTCTCGCAAACTATACTATAATGACGATTTTCGAGCACCATTTTCTTTATCTTGTCGACGTTTTCTTCAAAATTTTTTTGAAATATTCTCAGCGGGAAAATTTAAAATGAGAATTTCCGGGTACTTATTTGACAGAATTTATGAGGTGGGCGTAGTTATTAACCCATTTATGGTGTGTAATGGGGTACGTAAGGGAAATGACTGCAGAAAGTTTGGTTAAAATAGCTTTATTGGTTTGCGAGATATATACAAAAAACATATTTGGGGGCGGGTCCACTTTTCCAAAACATTACATCCAGATATGCCCCTCCGCAGTGTAATCCTCTGTATGAAATATTACCTTCATAACTTTCTTTATGGCATCCGGATTTCAAATTTACTCGTCATCCAGATCACTTTGGTATATATAACCCTATATCCAACTCTTTTAGTTCTGGATAAAAAACTATTATGCTCTCTTAGCAACTTTTTTGCGTGTGTAGAATGACTTTAGACAGTAAAGAAAAGTTTATTGTAGTACCGAGTTTTGCCAAAGATGATGTTTGGCTTTTTTAAACACAAAATATAAAAATATTAAAACGGTATTTAGGGGAGCAGAAATGTCCCTCAAACTATTTCAACCTTACAGGGACCGTTTCTGATGAGAAGAGAGGAAGGTAATTCCCACAGCTGTTTTAGTTAGGACTTATTGCATGAAATATATATGTGAATTAAATGTATACACATATTATATTTTAATGAACCCGTGGCACATAAATTAGACGAGAGAGTTGAAGTAATATACATATATATTTGAAAGATATACAGTTTTAAAATATTTGGCTTACCTGCAAATCCAATTTAAATTCCTTTTTTTGGTGCATTGATAACGGTAACTGTTTAATTTGGAACATCTCTTCCCAAATATGCTCCTCGTCATTAATGACTTGAGATAAATCAGGCAGCAGGGAAAATTGACCATCATTCTGTTGATAATTTCTTTGTGTAGTAGAAGGAAACTGTTGCCAGCAAAGTTTCTGTTTTCGATCCAGCTGGGTGTAATTCCTCTTTGAAGTGCCTACACAAGCACATAAATAATGTTTCGTTCTTTGATAGATATAATAATGAATATTGTTATAATTATAAACAAATGTTTAAATGTAAGCAAACTACGTATAACATAATATTAATTCATTGATTCTTGTTGTTTGTATTTAAAAATTGAAAGACCCCTTTCATCTTGGACCGATTAGTATTACATCTAATATAAAAAAGTACACTCTAACCTAGCCTGTTTTGTTTTGACGGTAGTAAAGTAGTTATTGCTATAGGGTTTTTAGCGAAACCATCCCAATCAGCACAATAACTCTCCTGATAAAATTCGCAACCTGCTTCTTCCCAACCATTAGTTCTTTTAGCTTTTTGCTTATTTTTAGAAACGTCAGACATTACCAAAACACTAATTAATAACCACAATTATAAAAAATTTTGTTTGTATTTATTATTGTCGGCGTTGCCGTATAAATGGGATATCCTAACTTTTTATCTTTTGTATGCGTATTTTAACAGGTACTTACTAGGCATTTTGACAGGCAAAATATTTTATCATAAGTACTTCTTTATGGTAAGCAATAAATGGCATACACTATTGCTTACAATGAAATGCCACAAAATATTCAAAGAGTGAGATACAGACAAAATTTCACAATGATTTTGACAAGATTTCTCGAACCAAGTTTTTTATAACATTTCTTCCCATTTCATGTCCAAACTCTACATAATAGTTGAAGCAATTTCCTATTCCTTGAAAATAATGTATTTCTAATGTTTTTGGTATTGTGTGCAAGAATTGTTAATTTAATGTAACAACGTAGCAGTAATATATTTTGAATCGATTATTATAAATAGTCACTTACGAAAATGTCTACCATATGTTATATGTAATTGAAAAAAAAATTGAAATCGATGGCCTCAATGGCGCCTGCTACACGTTCAGTATTTATCGTGATATTTCCTGTATTTATTGAACGTTTAGCATGCAATATTGATGGATCACGATCCATATCACAAAATATTTAAATATTTTGAAATATTTTCGCGAGATAAATATTGAATGTGTAGCATATTTTGCGATTTACAAGTCCGAATTGGTGAAATACAACAGTGCCAAAATTTTAAAATTAACTTCATTCTAATAAATGATAGATTTCAATTTAAATGGTCCTCATGTTATTTTACTGCATTTATATGAATGAGCTATGTATTTTATGATTTTGTTATGTATGTATATTAAATTTCAAACTTTAAAAACAATGTACATACATATATATACATACATTCATAAATTTCAATAAACACTACTAACCGTGTCTCCTATAATCTACAACTACACTAAAAATAACATCGATTGAAGTACAAAAAAATTAATATTTTTTTTATTTTATACATACATACATACGTATACAAAATGGTAATATACAGATTATACAATTTCAAAACCTAGAATGTTAAAAAGATCAACGTTAAACCGGATATATTAGAAAGTATTTATAACTCTTTGAACTCGAAGAGAATATTTAGGAACCTTTTCCCTTTCTTAATTCCATTTCTTTATCTATGTAAATATTCTGGGTACAACTTCAAAAATAATTTTTTTTACTTATTTATGTACATTTTATATATTATGTTATTATATTTATGTACGTATGTATTTTAACTTTTAAGCATTATTTATGTATTTTTTTATCAGGTCTTCAAGCTTTTTAGAATCCTGAGCAAACTTCCTTATACCTTCAGAAAGCTTTTCCGTTGCCATGGCATCTTCATTAAGTAACCAACGGAATGTTGCTTCATCGATATTAATTTTTTCAATATCCGTAGATTTAGCACTCTTTATTGATAACTGCTGGCTGATAGGCTCATCATCATTCTCAAGATCTTTCAACAGAGCCGGGCTTATTGTTAAATAGTCACAACCAGCTAATGCTTTAATTTCTCCAACGTTTCTAAACGATGCACCCATAACAACTGTCTTATAGTCATATTTTTTATAATAATTGTAGATTTGAGTAACCGATATGACGCCTGGATCTTTCTCCGGTTCAAAGCTTTTAGTATTGGTATTAGCAACATACCAATCTAAAATACGACCAACAAACGGCGAAATCAGAGTTACCCCAGCATCAGCGCATGCCACAGCTTGACCAAATGAAAACAGTAGTGTTAAATTGCAATGAATATTATGCTTTTCTTCTAATATTTTTGCTGCTTGGATGCCTTCCCATGTAGATGCAATTTTAATGAGAACTCGATCTTTCTGAATTCCCATTTGTTCGTATAATTGTATTAACTTTAAAGCTTTTGCGATACTTTTTTTTGTATCAAACGATAAACGGGCATCGATTTCAGTTGAAACTCTTCCTGGTATAATTTTTAAAATTTCACAACCGAACAGCACGGATAAGTAATCAATCGCTTCCTGAACCTTTTCATTTATTGAACTGAAAAAAGTATGTACTTTTAGTGCGTTATAAAAAGTATTAAATTTATATTTACTTTCCAACTTTCGACCCATAATTTATAGCTTCCTTTAGTATATGGTCATATTGATCCATTTTAGCCGCAGAAAATAGTAACGATGGATTTGTTGTGGCATCAGTAGGTTTATACAATTTCATAGCTAAAATAAAATTTAATTCAATACTACGAACATCATTCTTTTGTAAGTTATTACGTATTAGGTAAGTAACTTGATTTAATAGAATCATCGACAATCAAATTTTTGAATCATGATATTCAGCCCGTGATCACACCTTGACAACCAATGTCAAACCATATTATTTCCAATTACAAAAACTTTTCATAATAATTAATTAGTTCGGCCCCAGCGTCAAAAGTTACACTAGAAAAAGGAAAGTCAATTCATCTAGGCCAAATGAGAAGGCGAAATTTCAGGTTCATTGTTCCAATAATCCAGAAAATTTATAATTTAGAATGTTCGTCAAGAACATACAGACATATACATATGTACATATGTATGTATTTTTTTATTTAAAATTTAGCTTAAACTATTGTTATGGAGTATCGTCATTAACCTTCTGCTGCAATGACAATTAACTCTGAAACCTCTCTGCCATTCACTTGACATTCAGCTGACTTTGTATTAACTTTAGAGTTTGTACTGATAAGATACATAAACTATTGGAAATGTTGTTGCCGTAAAATAAGTATTGCTATACTATACCTTCAAAATCTCCTGTATCAGCCACAACGACAGTGATTTCCTTCAACTGATCTAATGTAGACAACTTTTGTTTTTTCGTTGTTCCTTCCATTTTGAATACAAACTAAGTCTTTGAAGCTCCGCTTGATAATGACAATCAGAGATAAAGAGATGTACAACTCTCATATCACTGGAAGTGAGAGCGTAATTGTAAACGTCAAAACCACCTAAACTTTGACAGTTTGTCGAGATGAGGAGGTTTTGACGTTTCGCAATTGGGAAACTGGAAAGGCCAGATTGAAATGTTGCCAAAAAAATAATGCGATGGAGACATTTTTAGCCGCCTTGCAAGATCACTAATAAGAACTTAAAACAATAAATATCAATGAAAACGCGTAATTTAAAAGTGGTTTAAGAATATTTTTGTGAATTGCAGCATCGAGAAACTAATTTTTCATGCAAAATTATAAAAGAAATTGATTTATTTTCAGTTGACACTTAATAATTGACCATATTTATTACTGAAACTTCGAAAACCGGCTATTTTAATATACCATTTTATCGCTAAATAAAATTGAAATAAGTTATTTTATATTAAACATTCAGTATATAATAATTTTTAACCATAATAAATGTTGGGTATTTTTATTTAAATGCCCAAAAATTAGTATTTTGTCTGATCTGGTAATAAGGCAAAATGTTATAAAAAACGCAAATTTTGAGGTGCTCTCACACTGGAATAAGTTGGACATCCCTTTATCCCTGATGACAATCCAGAAACTATTCTCTAATGTTCACTCATTCAGAGCGGAAACAAAGATGACATGATACGAAACTCTTTATTCTGAGAGAGCGCTGTAAAAATCCACATTTTTTATAACATTTGACAATGATCCCGCTATGTAAAAAAATAAATTGGGCATTTTAGAAATAACTTTTGGGTATTTTAACTTTTAGATATTATTTTTAAATGCTCTGTTCCCTATTAGACCTATATCATATATATACTAACTTGAATATATTTATATACTAATTATAAATAATTAAGAAAATAAAAACATGATTTTTTATAAATTCATGCAACAAAATATATTAATTTATTAACATAAAATATATAATATATTAAATATAATGATGTCACTTGATATATTAGATATCATTTGTAACAAATAATAGCAAAAATAATAGTTTCACACAGTTTAATATTATCAGTGTATTTCCCTAAAATTATATTTCGCACTGATTTTGTCATATACTTTTATCGGTATTACTTCTGGCATCCCGCCTTTTCTGTCAAAAATTCCTTCAACTCGCATTGCTACCAACTTAAAATGAGAGATCAGGGAATTCGGTTTGAGGAAAAATGAGAGAGTTTCGTATCATGTCATCTTTGGCGGAAATGTAGCAATGGAAATAGAACCATGCAAAGAAGTTATCACCAGCGATGCCACGTTTTTAGAAACCTTATTTATTACTAATATATTAGAAGTGTTTTACACAGATTCAAGACGTAAATTTCAAAGCGAACAAAACACAAGACTGTCAATTAAATTATATAGTGCCTAACCCTTGATTTTATTATATCGAGATTAATACAATCAGTTAAATAAATTACTAATTGTTGACAAAGTGTTATATCGCTTAATTAAAAAAACGGTATCTTTGTTAATTTACCTGTAATTATTTTAGCATTGTGAAATTTTTTTTCGCGCCTTAAAAAATAAATACAGATTTTTCTTCCCATTTTCCCATAAAACTTTACACTCTTTACCAAATATATAAATTCGAAAGCTGAAAAAAGGTTTTGGCTTGGAATCGAAAAAAAAATCTTAACACATTTTAACCACTCTTTTTATTCTATTCTATTCTATTCAGTTAAAACATATACCAGTAAATAAATTTTATTTTATTTTTATTTTGAGTAAATAAATTTAATTTTTATTTTCAGTAAATATAATTCAGTAACCATTGAGTTTTTATTGATAAATTTCACTAATAAATATTTTAGTGCGTAATTTGACGAAGATTCTCTGTTTTGCTTAGATCAAAAGGGAAACTAAGATATAACAGATCATACAATATACCCATTGGTGGATATGGAAGCAAATACTTCACTTGCTTCTTGTATTATCATAAGTTGCAAAACAATTTTGGGATGCGTTATATCGTTACAAATTAGTATAAATTGGTATTGTTATTTAATTAATGTTTGTAACAAGGTAATTATTCAAAATCTAATTTGTTTAATAAGTTTGGATTTGAAGCTAGCTCGTCTAAAGCTGGATCCGCATATTCAAGAATATTAAAATCGTCTCCAATTTCTGCCGTTAAAGATTTTAAGAGATCATCGTCATTTCCATCACCCAAGCCACCCAAAATATCTCCGAAAGCCCCATTTTCATCAGAGTCCAGTTTTTCAAGCTCAGGCTCTCCACTTTCCGTTGATTTAATATCTTTACGGCTTTTAAAACCGTGTTTATTTTCATTACAACTATTTTGTTCCAACTGAACAGTTTCGAACGGTTTACAAATTTTAGATTCATCAACCGGAACACTTTTACTTTCAATACTTGCAATTGAATTTGATTTATTTGAGGTAGACATCAAATCACTGGACAAAGAATGTTGATACAAACTGCTGGGAGAATTGTTGGGTGCTGAGTTCGATATCCAAGGATCTGTTATTGTCGACCTTAGCTGCTGTTCCTTTAAAAGCAATGTTCTTAGGTGTTTATTTTCAGACTGTTTATCTATCCGCAATAAATTAAAATAAAAATCAGACGAAAATACGATTAATTAAATATTTATAAAATTGTATAGGTTATAGGTAATGAAAAATATAAAATTACTGAATTACAAATATATGATTTAGTTACCATGTTTATCTTTTGAAACCAGTTGTGGTTGTGTTTTTTTTGGCATGGAGTCCCCGTTGTATACTACTTCTCGCTTGTCTATTGCATTCATTTCATAAGCTCCATTCAAATCAAATGAATACCCTGAAATAAAATTATTTTTTTAAACCTAAATTTTAAACTATAGTTACTGAAAACAAACCTCTGTTATTATAAGTTACGCTGTTTTGCGATTCTTTAGCTTTTGCCTGATGTTGTTTCCATATACGTTCTTGTTCTTGCTCTTTTAAGGACTTTTGATTAAAACATATTCTTTCTTGATCCTAATCAATAAGTTCAATATGTTTAGAGTATTCACATAAAAAATGTTTATATGTATGTAAAGTTAATACCTGCTGCGATCTCCGTATTCTATGAGCAGATCTGTTGTCTTTTGCTTGTTGGAGAAATGGAGCCTTTTTCTCATTGGAAAGTGAGCGCCACCTTTTAAGAATCTGTTTACAACGATCGTTCCAGTTTGGATACATCTGTTTTAGCTCGGGATGCTGAGTATTAGCATAAAGTACTGCCGATATTGTTGCTGTTTTTCCCAAATCTAAAATATAGCAAGAATATGCGTGAGAGTCTGCATAATTAGAATGTACTCGAATTTTTATTCGGTCAAGTGTCAACTTCACAGCATTCCTCACAATGATTTGAAAAAAAAAACCGGATACTTTTCGGATATGAAAAATTTAATTTCCACCAACTGGTAGGCCAGTTCTGATTCTGACCCAATTTGAACTACTTTTAAGTACAAAGAATTATTTTTCTATGATAAAATAACTAGAACACATTCATCGATTCGAAGTGTTGTTAAACTTTTATCAAGACAATTTTGTAATACGTATTGAACAAATTTTCTTCATACTTAGTCATTAGTTATACAAAGTACTCTGTCCCAAATGACAATTCGGAGAGAGAGGGACGAGAAAAGTCACCAAGTTGTTAGAAGCAGTCTTTGTATTCTTGGCATTACTTTTAAATTTTAAATTCTATCATTGGTTGCAGTTGGGTTCAATTTCAAAGAAGGAAGAAAATGGAGCAAATCGGGATGCCGTAATGAGCACCACAAATTTCTTCGTTGAGCACAATTAAATATGCGATTCTTTGTTCAACAGATTTCAAAATATTACTGATTATTTTGGATTGGATACATATAATATCAATTTGATTAGTGATTAGTTAATTTATTTCACTTTTTCTGATTACAAAAAACAAAAAAAATTTAAATACAAGAATACATACCTTCATCTCGTCTCATCTTTTCAGCTGTTTTTTGTGTCCCAGCTGAATCAAGTTGTGGCGGAGCATTTTTAAGTTGTGGAGTTTGCAATTGTTGAGTAAACTGGCTATGAGGAATTACCAAATTTTCAGAAGCAGGATTATCAATTGTACATGCTGTATTGTGCACTGGAACATGTATCGGCAATATTTGTATTTGGGATGATTGTTCTCGATTTTGTTTCGGAGATTGCGAAATAAAAGCCACATTTGCCTCATTTTCGTTTAAATTATTAACTAGTAAATTAGTCTCCTCCGTTTGCTTTGAGAGCGCAATCGTACTAAATGAACAAAGCAACATTCGTTAACAGAAGTTTTCAAATAAGACATATTTTATTTTAAAATATATAGAAATAATTACCTGAAATCAATACCTCGTTGTGTTTCTGAATATATTAGTTTCATTGTAAGGTCATCGGGGGTAGGAATCACCTTAAGAATATTTATAAAATTAGATGTGTATAAAACAAAACATGATATAAGGAAATAATTTAATGACGAATCTGATAAATAATTGAAAAATAAAATAACATACTCACTTGACCTTTAACATTGACGGAAGAGGACGGAGATCTACCTGATTCATTTGATAAATCCGTAAAGAATATTGCTGCCAATTATATTTTCAGATATTTTGTAATAATTATAAATCAATAATCTCAAGTATATTCAAAATTATTTACCTGACTTGGATTTTTCATCGACTTTTGTGTTAGATCTCTTTGACTCAACCAATTTTGATGATGTTATTATGTTGCTGTTGGAAATTTCTTGCATTGAAATTGTATTAATGGAGCTCGTTGCTTCAATTCCATTTGCAATAGTTACGCTTTCATCCACATCTTTACATTTTAATTTGACGTTTGGAGTCAAAGTGGAAATCGAGTTGCTTTGCTCTTCATTAGTATTTTTAGGTAGCTCTGGATCAGTTTTGTTGACTGAACAAGGTAGTTCTTCAGAAAACAAGGCATCAATGAGCTCAATTTGTTCATCGGATATATCAGAATCGTCTACGGATAATTGGCTTTTGGTTTTCATTTCAAGTAATGATTTGCCAAAAAATGCCTCTTGCAAGTAAGCTGGATAGGATTCACTTAAACGGCTTTTAACTTTTTTTCGAACGGCTTTCTTTCTCTTTTCTGGATCGCTACAATTATTAGAATTTTGCGCCGTTTCGTCCTTTTTAATCGCACGATTTCGCACACTGAAACCGCCGATACCAATTTTTTGTAAATTTCGTTGACGTTTTTTCCGTAATATTGATATTCCATCATCATTTGTAGAAATTGAAAATCCTTCGGGTGGATTATTATCGGCACCTGTCCAAACCATTCCGTCCTTATAATGATCTGTATCCCTCTTTTTTAATGATTCTGCTTCAATATTGTCTTCTATTGGAACATTGTTATTAGATCCAGCAACAACGGACTCAATAGCTGCTAATATTCCCGATTCTTTATTTTGTGAATCATTGGGAGTACGTACCTTACGTTTTTTTTTTATGTCTGTCGACAATGCTTTAATCATATTAGCACCTCTTTCGCTCATACTAACGCCATCTACCCAAAATGTAGTTTCCGTGTCATTATTTTGTGATATTATAGTGTCAGCGATTGGTGGTACTGATTTATTGATCTTTGACGTTTTTGAACATAAAAATTGGGCTAATGTTTTGTCCTTGGGTCGACATAGAATACAATGATATTCAATATTATCACATATTTGGGCTTCTTCTTCAGTATTTATAGAGTCACAACGACAATGTAACCAACGTTCACAATTTTTACACTGGATAATGAGCTCACCATCATTATATCGTTGGCCGCAAAACGAACACATTTCTTGGCTTAAACATTGACCACATTCCATAATACTACTATTTACTATATTACGGCTTTGTTGGTTTACACCCGGGGAAAATCGACCACATTTTTGGCAAGCAGCACACCACTTACATTTCCAATTCCCATGTGGTACTGTTTCTAAAGGAGGGCTCACACAGTATATATGATATGACAAGTCGCATTCATCACAAAGGATTAGTCTGCCCTCATCGTTTCTTTGACCACAACTCTCACATACAGTACAATCAAGGCACCTCCAACCCCTTTCTAAAATTACTGTCGATATTTTTGTATTCACACAATAAGGATGATAACATTGGCCACATTGTGCACAAGCAATAAGATTACTTTCCTTTTCAAGACCAGCAGATCCACACATTACACACAAGTCTTGCGATAAAAGAAATTTGTCCTTTGCAGAGCACAGTAACATTTTCCTTTCCATGGACTGGCAATCATCACAGGATTTACTCGAGGTTAGTAATCTTTCGCCATTTGAAGTTAAATTGATATTATTTAATAACAGTTGTCGTCCTTTACCTCGTACAGAGTTACGTTTTCGTCCTAGATGTGTTAAAATGCTACTCTTTTGTCCCATCAATTTCCCACCTCGACCACCGCGATAAAATATTTTTTTTCTGAATATTTTGGATGATTGAGATTCTGATAAATTAAAATCACTTCCACAATTATTTTGAAAATTTTCTATGTCCATTTCCTTAATAAAATTATCATCTATTCCTTGAGGCAAAGTAATTCCTTCTCCTGAGCGATTTTGATTACTTTGATTTGTAATAATCTTTTCACTCATTGATAATAATTTACATTGCGGACATATATAATCATAATCCGGATTATTTTCCTTATTTTTATGATAAGTAATCAAGTCTGCATCTTCGTCACATGTACTATGTACAAACCTAAAAATTATAAAACAAAAAATTAATTCATGAAATGTATGAAGCTAAAACATATTTACCTATGACAAAAATTGCATTTAACCATTTCTTTATGAGCAGAAGCTCGGTAAGCTTTATGACAAATAGGACAAGAAAATCCTTTATTACGTTGTTGGTAACATGAATCACAAATTGTGTAATGACAGTGCCATCGAGATGACGTTCCACCCCCTGGAGTTCTTGAACCACAGTCAGTACAAACTCGACAACGCTAAAAGTTTATATATTTTATACATTTATATTATAAGGTGTTTTAAAGAATCTATATAACTTAACATGTACTTACATTGCATTTCCAGCCATATTTTGGCAAAGATGAAATCGTGGGTCGCAGACAGGTATTATGATATAATCGTTGGCACTGCTCACATTTAATTAAACGACCTTCGGTACCGTCACCTTCTCTACAAATTTGGCATTTACGACAGTTGGAACAATTCCATCCCGCTCGAGTTTCTAAAAACACAATTTCATCATAAAAATAAAAAAACAAATTTTGTGTACATAAATATGTACTATAACTTAATATCAAGGAATTATCATTATATAATTATCTTATTATCGACTTTTCAAAATTTTTGATTGCTGAAATTGCGTATTAATTGTAACCAAACATATTTATATATTAGTATAAACTGACCTGGAGTATTTATTAGACCAACGCAATTGGTGTGAAAATGTTCACCGCAAGTGGCGCACATGATCATTTTTACTATATTATCCGTGGTTGAACAGTTTTGACACGTGATATTAGCATCTGGACCTGTTAATATAAGATTGTTTTCTTAATTTTTATGTTTTTTTTTTTTTGTTGTTGATATTACAATAAGTCGATAGCTTTCATTAACATATCATATCAATTCCGACAAGTTATCAAAAAGAACACTAAACACTTTTTTCTTTTGTAGGTGTAATATTATGTTTTTATGTCCGTTTCAATAATTTACAAAATATTTATATATGCATTATTTTGGTTAATTAATAAAAAAATTAATCGGCTTTTTATATACTTACATATAATCTTCACTTGTTCAATGTGGTCCAAGCAAAACACCATAAAGTTATCCATGATTTGAAAGCTAGCGGATGCTGCAGCACATGGCAAATGAAATATTTTTGTACAACTCATTTTGCAAGTGATACTTGCTCCATACTGTCCACAAAATGAGCATTTTTGGGAGAGACTTTTAGCAATTATGAACTCTATGTTTGACTTAATTTCATTAGTTTTTCCATATACTCCTTGGGACCACATAAGACACATACGATGTAAATATATATATGAACCATCTAAAAGAGTATTCAAAGACACTTTTTCCGAATGTCCTATTTTATCCAATTCATTGAAACATTCATTTTGAGAAATTTTCACTCTGCAATTACTTTTATGTCGTCGAAATGAAACTTGGTCTATGGTGGTATTTCTTAATGTTTCATCGCTTTTAGTGGTATTTTCCATATAGTATTGAATAGCCTTCTCACAGTTATCCGGATCCACCTCCCACCTTAAAAAATCTCCCTGTCCCAAAGCACTCTTTTCATCAAGATTACATAAACAACATATTTTTCCCGCGTATTCATTACTTGAAAGTTCATCTACATTTGTTATTGATTTATCTTCAGGATATCCTGTATTGGAACTTTCAGATGACGACAATGGCGCTACAGAAATATTGTTACGTTTCACACTGTTTTTACATTGGGGTAAATCTTTCCGAGGTCGGCCGGGACCTCTTTTAGAATTATTTGATTTACTTTCCATTCCTGCCATAAATCCTGAAAATGAGTCTCCATTTTCAGAAGATCCTTGTAAAAATAACTGTGGTTGAAAATTGGCTTCATCGTTACAAATGGTTGGAGATGATCGGTTCGAATTTGGGGTAGAAGGAGCACCTGTGAAATCCATAGATCATTTAAAAGTTAATTATATGACACATTAATGCCAAAAATGAAAGAACTTATTTCTTTCTTTAAATAATGTTTTTCGTTTGAATGGTCAAAACAATAATATAGTTATTTAGTTTGCAATTTTCAAATTTACCAGAGGGATATGGTTGCAGCGAATCCAAATCAGTTTCTTCACAAACTAATTCCAGGTCCATTATATTTTGCTCAATTATTTACCATCAGTCCAAATTGATTTGTTATGTTAATAATACCGATGTAAGTACTGTTTCTCACATTTAAAGAGGAACAATTAGAAATGGAACAACACAGCATACGCAGGAGTTTAAGTACTTGTAAGCGAAAGCGAATTCATACAAAATTTTGTTTCAGCTGTTTTAATATTTTATATTTTAATAATTACCATGGCCAAATGGTCTAAATATAATTAAAATTTGCTTTAAAACAAATTGTATAGTAAATTGTATACACTACACCCTTTTATGAACTGTGGTGTGCTAAAGAACTGGAAATTGCATACACTACACTCTTTTATGAAATGTGGTGTGCTAAAGAACTGGAAATAGTGCAAACGCTATGTTACATGAACTCCAGGTGTAGACATTAGTATAACTGTATTTCACATAACAAACTTATGTAGTCCACTTTCACACAGGCAACTTCTGTTGCTAATTCTCGGGCGATTCTCTTTTGCTGTAGCCCCTTGCGTTCACACGAGCAATTCTTGTTCGACAACTCTGTTCGTGTTTTTCTGTCATTCTCTTTCATATTATTTTCTCAACTTCTTGTACGCATCGTTTCCAAGCAAAAAATATATATTTCATTAACTAATTTTTATCGTTATTCTCAATTTTCTAGCACATTTTAATTATATTATGCATATTTCTATATGTATTTGCAAATTACATACAAAATTAAATGATTAAATTAAAATTTTCAAATATATTGTAAACAGTAATTTTAAAATATGTGCAAATGCAACACTGTTACGTAGCAGCGAACTGTTACGAATAAGAACACAAAGCGTGTTGCCTGAACACAGCAGACTCGGCGCGATTCTCCTCTCCTCGTCGCCCCCTCTCCTATAAAAATAAGAATTGCCGCGACAAAAATTGCCTGTGTGAAAGGGGTCGTATCGATACAAACCCATTTAAGTTCTTCGTTTTCGACGGAGTACATTCTCGTTTCGAATAGCATATTAAAAATCTCATAGTGTATGCTACAAGTAACATTTCCAAAAAATGACGCCTTTACCATATAAGGCAAGAGTTCATATTTGGGTTTGTATGTGTGTTTCTTGCTGAATCATTTCCCTTTTTATATACTTAGTTTACGCAGTGTTTATATGTGAAGGTTGAGTGTAGGTCTGATGTGACTAACTATATATTGTAGTCATCCAAATTAATTAATGCCGAAAGGAGTAACTTTTTCGAAAAGTAGTTGGAATTGTTACAATTATTCAAGCCTTATGTGAAAGCGGTATTACATCTTATAAATTTTCTATTGACTTAATGGAAAAATTTTGTTAAGATGAGCCCCTATTTAAAAATAGTCTTGTATGTACTTCTTTTTTTTTATTTTTTGTTTATTTCTACTACAAATACAAAAAAGTAGAACACTGTAGTATATTTATTGACGATCTGTGGCGCGTAATTTTTCTTCAACTGCCTCCCTAGAAGCTTCGGAAAGGTCGGTAGCTTGAATATATTTTTGAACACCCACCAAAGATTTCTTCAACGCATCGAACGAACTTGAGTACAACATCTTCTTCTTAACCTAAAAGATATTCAATTCGCCGATTATTTTATGATTCATTCTCTCTTACATATGTACAATTTACCTTAGCGGTGTCTGGGCACCAAGACATTAAGAAAAGTTTTTGCTTTTTTGAGCTCTCAGAAGTTCCTTGACATTGATGCATATATTCAAAATCAAACAGACCATAACTGAAAAACTCTGGATTAGATTATAAAAACAATTATAAATAAAACAATATCTCACCGGCATTCTCCTGTACCACATTTCTGAATGTCTTCTAGAAATTGGTCGTATTCAGCATTTCGGTCGCCTACTGTTTCAACATCAATTTGTTTCTCGTCTCGTATATAAAAAATTACATAGCGATGTTTTTTATCCTTTTTAATTTCTTCGTATGTGGTTTTACAAACATCTGACACGGTAACACCGGAAGCCTTAAATTAATAAATATAAGAAAAAAATAGTTTTACAATAGTAAAGATGGCAAATTGTTTATAAATGAATGGATATAAAGTATATGTATTGTATAATAACACTTGAAATAGTGGTAGTAAAATTCTCAAAAGTTTCATGCAACCGCCACACAAACCATTTCAAATACATATGCGTAAATAAATTCTTCTATACATTATTTCATACGTATTTTTCTGCACTTAGCTATAAAACTATAGTTTTTTTATATTTTTAGTTAATTTTATAGATACTTCTATTTATCTATGAACATTGAATGGAACAAACTGTACTATACAATTTTTTTTCAAAATATGCAGCGAAATTTCTTTTGATGATTGTAAGTGTAAAAATTGGTCTGACATAAAAATAAAAATAGACAAGTTTAAAAATATACACATATGTACGCACATGCTGTCAATGCGCCTGCTTCCAAATATTTATTATTTTTATTAATAAGAAAAAGCTCACATGTTTTCTATTTAATTTTTCCAAATTACAAACAAAAAAACAAATTTGTTATAAACGACCTCTTTCCAAGGTCGTAGAAAATTTAAATTTGAACTTTTTGGTTAAATGGCGATAAATCACTTTGATTTCATTTCGAGTTTAATTTCTTTTTCTAAATATTGTATTTGATCATACTTTGAAATTATACTTTAGTATATACACATATATTTTTTCCACTACACCGCTAACATATAGCAGAATGAATCATTTACTCATACCACCGCGAAACCGCCACCGCATATACTTTCATTTTACAATAAATTATATCCCCCACCACGTCTTAGTAACAAATTGATATTAAAATATGTATATACATATAGCAATGCAAGTGGAAATCTTTCTTATTTAACAATATAAAAAGTATATTCAACAATAAATTTTATTATGTATGACAAAAGAAGTGCTAGTCGATATATACTCGTTCCGGCTTTTTGTATTGCCGGAGGAGACAAGCTTCGGCACTTATACTGACAAAATTTTCACTCAAGATATTAAATTTCAATATGCTTAATTAGGAATCTTTATAATTATTCCTTTTCAGAAGAATAAAATTGTAATATTTTATTTGATTTTTATATTTATAAGTTACAAATATTATAATTAGACATACCATTTTCTTGAATTATATGCACAAAAGCTTTTAAAAATGTTTGATCCAATTGCACCAACTGCTTTCAGAACGTACAAATGTACACACGAATGCCAAATGGGTATATGTGCATGAGTTATCCAAAATTCATGATTACCATGTTCTTCGCAAAAAGGGTGTTTCCATTCCATTTTCTCCCGTTTCACAGCGACACATATCGTTAATAAAAATCGATAAGTTCAGATTACTTACCCCGTGCCTACATCTGGCAATAGTTGCATCTGCAATGCAAATAATTATTTACAATTATTTTGTTTCTGCAATTTACACGTTTATGTTTTTTAATGTTTTCTAATGTTTTCACTACTGTAGAGTCTTAAAAAAAGAATTTTTCATTCTGGCAAAACATTGGAAAGAAACCAACCAAAGAAACTCAACTTCTTGACCGCATCGTTCCAAATCAAAAAATATATTTCATTACCTAATTTTTATCATATTATGCCGCAACAGGAATTGCCTGTGTGAAAGGGCTCAAAGGAATACTATTATCACAAATTCTCGGGAGATTCTCTTTTGGTGTCATCCATTGTGTTCACACGGAAAAAAATGTGTTCAAAACACAAACAAACGCCGAACACTGGAGACTCGACTCAATGGCTCAAAGGACAAAGAAAGCGTAAGAGATGGACGCAGCTGGAAACTAACTACCTTCCCTAAATAAAAGCGTTGGCGGAACGTTTTTTACCGCTAGCGTTAACGTCGATGCGCCATCCCTAAATAAAAGCGGCAACTTTACGTCAGATATCAAAATGTTTACTTGAATTGTTGTTGTGAAATTTTATTTTGCAGAGAGACTTCGTTTTTCACACCCAACTTTACTTCGGTACGCTCTGTCAAAATAGAATTTTGCAACCGCTCAGCGTCGCCGTCGCGTTATTTAGGTATGCGCCATACAAATTGTATGGCCATGTGAATTTTTTGACAGTCATTTCCCGCTGCCGCTTTTATTTAGGGAAGACAATAATACCCCTGACAGACGGCGGCGTTAACTCGGAATAACTGCTTTAATCGGGGTTAATTCGAGAGTTATCTCAGTTAACTCCGTTTACTAACTCCCATTTAATCCTCAAAATTTTAGAGAGTTAGAGTTCGTGGCATTTTCGTTGGCAACATTGTTAAACATGGCCGCTTTTTATTTATTGTGAATGAAAATATGCAATACTGACAGATGTTTTTCAATTAAATGTAAACAAAAACATATGCATGCTAATTTTTTCTAAGATGGAAGTTCTAATAATAACGTATTTATGTCTATTTTTTTAATAATTAGTGATTTTGTACTATTTATGCGGCTAACAACCGCAATAATTGCTTTCTATCCAATTTTATTTCACCAAAATGGAAATATTATTGCCAATCAGCTGTTATGAGAGTTTATAATTCGCTTTGCTGCCGTCTGTCACCCACAAAATTGGAACTGATTAAAAGCTCAGTTAATCTGGGATAACTCTGCCGTCTGTCTAGCGTATAAGGTGTACAATTTTTTTTGCGCACCTACAAATATTTCTACACCGAAGATAATTGTACAACACTGTTACTCATTTTAAGGACATTTTAGCGCAGAGTTGCACCACAAGTACTGTCTGTTTGTGTGAACTATACCATTCTTGATATGAAAAATATTTTAAATGTTAAATTTTTGACTAGAGGGTTGCGTCTATTTAAGGATAAATAGACAAGCTAAGGAAGATCAGCAGCTTACGCAAGATAATTACCTATTACAACAAAACTGATTTTTGATATTATGAATTACAATTAATTTTGATACTTACGTATTAACGCCTTCGCAGTAAAAATTTAATAGCAAGCGAGTGCGAACATAAGCGTTTCAATAATTTAACACTGGTCGGTCCGACACCATGGGGTACATAGTTTTTTCGTGTACTACTCCTTTCTGATTAAATACCGCCCAGTATTGGGTTAGGACCAAGGTTATTTAAGGTTTAAAGCGCAGCAGAAGGCCACCAATTTTTTTTAATCAAGTTATGCTACATGTTGCGAGTGGTGAAAAAATAGTAGTTCCATCAGAATTCAGTATTTAAATCGAACTTTATAGTTAAGAGTAATGATTATTAAATCTTTTATAAAAACAATATTAACAATATACATTTGAAATATTTTACAATAATTATACGTAAATTTTATAGCAACATGTAATGCCAATATCACAAATAATACAATTGCGTTAGGTGATTTTTTTCAATTTTTCCTTCCGAATTTCGATTTATATAGGGAACTATTTTAAAAATATCAGGGCACATATATGGAGGCAACCATTTAGAGCAAAACAGCTTAATATTACTTAAATCGCAAGTTGATTCTGCTTCAATAACACATACAGCGCAAATGTTATTATTCAAGAAAGGGCGCTGAATGCCTACAACTGCTGCATCCTTTATTTTTGGGTGGGTTTTTAATAATGTTTCTATTTCATGACTTGGAATATTTCGACCTGTTCTTTTAAAAACTACGCTGTCACCAGGTCCCAACAACGTAAAGGAATCATTTTCAAATTCTACAATAATTCCCGTTTTAAAAAAATTGTTTTCAAAATATACTTTATTATCATCTTGATGTAAATATCCTTTAAAAATACTGGGTCCCGATACCTGGAGTTCTCCTAACAAATTTTCATATCTGGCGTTAAAAGACACCATTAAAGTAGTATTATCAGCCACTGGTTTTTTTGAATTTCCAACTGTATGTCCTAGTATTGTTTTATCTTTAGGATTGACAATACGAATTATGGTTTGCGGAAACGTAAGGTCAAATGAGTTTGGCTTCCGTTTCTTCCATTTATCTTCGATATATGGATTACTTAGAATTGCTCCGGTTTCAGGTGTTTCATAATAACGTAGAAGCTTATGACCTGTTACTTTATACCAAAAATAGAAAATATTCATTGGTAAGGGTGTTGATCCAGATATCATAAGTCGAAAATTAAGTGTACAATAGCTTTTGATATATTTAACCATGCTACGGTTATTGTAAAATGCTTTGTTATATATTTTGAGGATTTTAGTATACGTTGAAGGTAATGCTGTTAGCAAATTGGGTTTATCCTTTACACGCTGATTTATACCAAGTATTATATTCCATATCTCGTCGTAATTGATATTATCGCTGAAATATATTTTACCACCAACATTTAACAAGCACATCATAGAATGTACGCTATAAGCATTGAATTCTACTGGCAACAAATTTAGCAAAAAGTCACTTGATTTATAATTCCAAGCTTCTGATGTTGCTGTAATTCGAGACAGCAGGTTCTTATGTGTTATTTGGCTTCCTTTTGGCTTTTGAGCTGCAGTGCTATTATAAACCAACAGTGCGACCGTATAAGAATAAAAGTCGTTATTTAAAGTACCTTCTAAGAAAACATTATCGCCGACCGTAAGTATAGTCTTTTCCAAAAAGTGACGAGTCATAATGTGTTCTGGTATAAAATCATGATCAATAATAATTAGCGGTATATCAAAATTTTCCGCCAGCTTCTTTGCTATCTTTTCATATAGTTTTCCAGAAATTATGAGTTTTGATTTGGAATCATCAATCATAAAACTTAGTGTTTCAAATGGAAATTTATACAGAAGTGGCACAAAAATTTGTCCAGACATCCAACATGCCCATTGTGTTAATGGCAATAAAGCGTTATTTTCACAAAAAACAGCAATATTACTTGATGCACCACTACCTTTGGAATAAAAACAATGTATTAACAAATATTTTGATAAAATGCTGTAAGTTTTGTATTACATTACATATAATTATATAGTTATATATTACTCTTAGTAGCATACCACATATGTTCGATATTTGAATGGACAACTTTTTTGAGCCTAAATAAAGCTGTTGGTAAGAATATTCAGCAGTTTTATTTTTAATCGCAATATGATTTGCATGTAACAACACTTTTTTGAAAATAGGTACCACACCACCATTTTGTTCTTCCTTTCTAAAATATTCTCTCAAATTTGTAAGGTATTCAGATATCTAAGGGAAATCAATGCAATATATTTTAATATGTTCGTAATATATTGGAGTCAGTATAATAGTTTTGTTAGTTAGATTGTATTCGTAACGATTGAAATTTTAAAAAGTTAGCAAATGCAGAAAAATGTCTGATAAGACGTGTTCAACATTCAACGATGACCCAAGGGAGAATTTCTATTACTATTAATTTTCTTTTTAATAATTTCATTAATGAACACGTAAAATTTCCGTGTGCATTGTGCATGTGCGTCCGAACTTCCTATTATACAATTAAGCTATAGTCAATAGTAGATTAGAGAAATATATCAAATGCAACGGTTCATGATTCATTATATAAGATTGTGTTTCGAATAATTTTATTAACTTATTAAGACACTTCATTTATTAATTCCTACCTTTATATTTGTTGAAAACTTTTTTGGCACTAATATTCGCGTATATATATATTTAAACACAATAGCACTTTTTGTCGCAAGCATTATAAAAAATATGAAGTGAAATCCATAGGGAACTTTCTCAATTTCATGGTTTATGTAGGTTCGAACAGGGTGTTGTATAAAATGACAAAATATTAGAATGCAAATATTTTTTACAGTAATAACCACAATATATTCATATAATATTTCCCATATAACTTTTGAATTGAATTCCTGAAAAAAAGGAAAGGTAAAGGAACAATGAGATTTTGGACAGTACCAAAATAACTACGTTATAACTTTGTTACTGTATATATTTACGAATCGAAAACTCATTTTCGCTATACATAATTGGCTTTAAAAATATTATTTAATTATGTTTGATTTATTTAGTTAGATCATTGCTATTTTATTTATTTGTGACTTCTCTGATTTGATAAAAACGCCAAGTGACCTTTAGGGCATTTATTTGCATAGTGCCCTTTGTTTCCACATTTATAGCAAGTTATTTCATCTAAAGGCTTTGGCACCTTTGTAAAATTATTACTTGATGAGACATGTTCAGTACCGCTTTTACATTCTGTGTTTTCTTTAAAACTATATGTTTGATTTTGCTTTTGGAAGCCATTAAATTTAAAACGGTGTTCACTATTTTCGTTAGCATCGGGATTCTTTTTGCACGCCGAAGCTTTATGCCCTAATTCTCCACAAAAGTGACAAGTGGGCACCTTTTTAAGCAAAATTTCTTTTGTCGTATCTGAAATTGGTGGTAGTTCGAAGCGTGGATGCATAAATTTACAATTCCAGCCAATTGGACAGAAGCCGGCTAAGTAATTACTACAAAGTACGCGGCGTACGTGACGATGTCTGCAATGGGGCCCGTGCCTACAAAAACCGCGATCATACCATGGACAATCCTTTACTTTACTTTCTGGATCGATATGAAGAAAAGGGCATTCCTTATTATGACACGCATTAAATCGTGAGTAAAAGTAACATTCTGGCATTTTTTTCATATCGTATTCATGTAAGAATTCACATTGATCTCCTTTTTTGCACAATCCTCTTAGCCAGTGTTTACACACTATAGTTCTATCTCCTCTAATATGTCGAAATGGACAGGATGAACCTTTCTCACACTCCAAACCATTTTGAGTGCTTACAAACTGGCAAACGGCAGCCATTGATTCTAGAAACAGATTAATTTAGTTAACACTTATGATTTTATCTTATACTTACTGTCCATTCCAAAAAACGGTAAAGGAACAGCGCCAATTTGTTCAATTAAATCTTTTTCGATTTTAAAATCTATATTATTAACATTTGCGAGTAAAATTTCCATTTTTGTTATTGAATATTTATCCAAGCGACAAAATAAACATTTCTACAAATAATAAGATGCCACTAAGTGCTAATATTTTTTTTAATTTTCAATGTTGCCATATGACCATTAATAAACATCTAAGGTTAAGATTTACTTCATTCATATAATGTTTCTTTAAATAATTAAAACATTAGTCCACAATTTTTTGTTTATAATTTGAAGATCAACAAGCTTGAAATTAAAAAAAAGATTGAAGTAGTCAATCCTACCCAAACAATTTTACTCAACGAGAACACTTGATTTTATTTTAAACCACCCTGTGCATTGTTTCTTAAAATACTTATTGTGTCTATTTGTTACAGTGCTATTTTCAAAGCTCCTTCCAAACATTTCCTTAAGTATAGCTCATGCACTTTGCAAAAGTTGTAAGCGAGTTTACTCGAATTGAGAGTATTTTTTTTTGCAAAATTTCCATCCTTGATTTATTTTATTCGTGTAAATTGTGATTTCTTCTTAATGCCAATTGTTTTGGCAAACAAATTGGCCAAAAATGTCTGTACATTATAAATTCAAAAGTGCACTAGACTTTGACACCGTCACGTTTGACGGTCTTAATATTTCAGTTGGAGATCTAAAAAAGGCAATAATACACCAAAAACGTTTGGGAAAAGTGACAGATTTTGATCTACAAATAACAAATGCTCAAACTAAAGAAGGTATGTGTTTTAATTAGTGGATTTGTCAATCAACATAATATTCCAAGAAAACTATAGCGATAAAAGTGCATTTATGTATATTTTGAATAAATACATTATTCCTATTTATTGGTTACTGGTTACATCAGCTAAAAATATAGTTATTCACATGAAAAAATTAATTTAGCATATAAAATAATTCAATAACCAATCGACCGTATGTACTCTAACTTATATATTAATTACTTACAAAATAGTACGGCAGAAGTTCGATGTCTATCATTATTATATGAATGCTTTGTGTTTTTGTATTATTTAAAACTGAACTGAGCTTCCTGAAACAGTTCAGTTCAGTTCAGTACAACAACAGCAAGGTCCTGAAAACGGAAATCTAGAGTTTAAAAGTTGACAATTATTTACATTCTACATTGCCATAAAGTATATTATTATTTATATGCTTGGACCGTGAATAATAAACTTCAATTTCTTCAAGAATACCAAGATGATTCTGCTTTAATACCTAAGAACACATCGCTTATTATCGCGAGAATTCCGATATCTCAACCCAAAAAGGCGTGGAATACCCAGAATATAGAAAAAGCACAACAAACGCGAGTCATATCACGAGGAGATGCAAATTCTTTAGACTTATCAAAAATGAAAGGTAGTGAAGAAGACAAAATTTTTGAAATGATGATTCAAAGTACTGCTGATTACGATCCGAAAAGGTAAGAGTAAACAAATTTAAACAAATTCATTGATTTATAAACTGATTAATAAATAATCATAGGTTATTTTCTTGCCTTATGGACTCCATAAGTTAAAGGACATTATCGGTAGTAATTTTTTTCCAAATATATATACATTTACCATATAAAAGACTACTTGTTATAAATATGCAACACTTATACTTATTGATATACTTTCTATTAATACTATATATTTAATTTTGTAGTTATCATAGAATAAGAGGACATTCACAAATTGGAGATGTTCCGCCAACGTATCGATGTAACAGATGCAAAAAAACGGGACATTGGATTAAAAATTGTCCTTACACTTTAGGCAAGGAACATAGTGACATCAAAAGAAATACGGGCATACCAAGATCATTTCTCGATAAGGATGATAAGTAAGCAATATATAACATTCCTCATTTATAATTTATATTTAAAAATTTTATATTTAACTGTTACTAAACAAAGATTGTTTGAATTCGTTAACATGTTCCATATCCAATTATTCGGTAGTGAATAACCGATATTGAAATTAATTGCAATGTCTTTATTATTTATACCCATCCAGACAAATATTTAATAGGTAGGGAATGCAAGGCGTTTTGTAGTTTTATCTGTAAATATTTTTACAAAAGAAATATTGCAGAGTAAATTATTAAAAATTCTCTTAAACGGATTGTGTTATTTATTGTAGCCTTTTTCTTCGAAATTACATAATTACTATTTTCATACACCGATTTCTATTTCACTGTACAGTTAATTTCATATATTTTCCAAATATTTTTAATTAATTATTACTTCAGTTCTGTTCACATTTTTCAATGTCCGTTTGCTTACAGCGAGTCCCGAAACTGCAATAACTAATACATATTTATATGTATTTCCTCATTACTAGCTCATGCCACCACATATTACAACTCTTTTCCTATATCTACATTTAGGTAGCCTCGATGATTACCCGTACTATGCTTAGACATGATTTATATAACCCCTACAGCATCGGCGAACCAACTTTCCAAGTGGAAGCGGATTCAATCTTTATTAGATAATTATATGAATATGTAGCTCTGTATATTCTTATTTATTAAGATAATCTATTTTTTAATACTATAAGAAGTTAATTCTTCGAATTCTAAAACTGAAATTTCTTCAGAGAAACGTCAGCAGATTTCCCAGAGCCAAAAGTGTCAATTGAGAAAAAAAAGGAAATTCCGGATGACTTGATATGCAGCATTTGTAAAGACCTCTTCGTTGATGCTGTTATGATTCCGTGTTGTGGAAGTTCGTTTTGTGATGACTGTAAGTTAAGAGTTATATAGTTTTATTTTTACTACAAATATAAGTTTTTAGGTGTACGCAGTGCACTACTCGAATCGGAAGACAATGAATGTCCAGATTGTAAGGAAAAGGGCTGTTCGCCGGGTTCATTGATTCCAAATCGTTTCTTACGAAATTCAGTAAATGCGTTCAAAAATGAAAATGGCTATACAAATATAAGATCCAAAATAGGTATTTTTTAACAAACAAAATATTTGATATGAAATATTAACAAATCGTTGATTTTTTATTCGTTGAAGAAAAATCTAATAATTATGAAGAAAATACATCAGCAAAGATGAAAGTGAACAATGTTAATACAGCTGACGCTAACAAGTCGGTAGAAGTGCGAGCAGAAACGGTCACTCCAAAGGAGGCACTGAAATTGGACAATGGGTCACAAGTCAAGATGGTTGAAAACCGAACAAAGGTTGAGACAGCCAAAACTGAGGAGGTGGAGTCAGATTATGAGGATAATATTACTATAATGATGCCTCCAGTGCCGGTTAAGAACTTGAATAGTGGAACAACTGAACTTAGTGGGCGTAGCGTTAGTCATCCGAAACCCCCGGGTATAGAAAACTCACCACATCATAGACAGCAGGTAACTCTTTTTCTATTTTCGATACATAAATTGTTTTAGTTAAGTTAACCCAAACATATTTTGAAATTACAATACGAATTGTCTGAGTTACTCTGTAGCATTAATTTCAAAAGAAACAGAAACGTGTCCTACATATAAGACCTATTTTATCTATGGTCCAGTATGAGTATTACAAAAAAGCTGTCGTATAAAATACTAATATAACAATATTTATATAAGTTTTCATACTATAAGTACAATAAGAGAAAACTAAAAATTACACAAAACTTACTTATTTAGAATAATTGGACATGGTTTGTTGCTTCAAATAATTTTAACAGTTTTTATAAACAAATGCAAATACGATTGAGTATATATTTTAATATGGAAATTCTTTGAATGGGAATAGTCTAGGCCAACTGCTTTTAAGATGAAAATAATGTTCGGTGGAGTATTTTTTTAACGTTTTTATAATAAAGTAGAATATTTTATAAAAACTATGTGAATTTATTTTTCAAAAACATGTAAATAATATGTATGTAAATTTTGTAAAATTTTAAGGTTTACCCTGCATACATAGTTGAGTCTTTGAGTGTATGACGAAATATTTTTTGATTCAAGGGCATAGTTTCGTAAAATAATTAAACGTTTTTATTCAAAGCAAATTTTCATTAAATATTTCCCAGCACAAGTTATAGCCTATAAGCCTATTATATTACTGGATGTGAAAAATAATATTATCAAAACTTTTATGGTTAATTTATTTATAATTGTGTGGACGGTAGAAGATAACAATTCATTATAAAAGCAACAACATAAGCACCCGTTATAATGTAAATATAAATTCTTGGCATATCAAAAATATATTATATGTATACTTTTAACTACTAATGCATGGTGTATTTTTCAGTATACTGATTCAAATTTTGTTTTCATTCACGAAAATCCTGATGAATACCAAAAAGAGTGTGTAAAATAATAATAATTTGACAATAATAATTTGTTTCGATTGTATGCAATACGCACTTTGTGGCAATAAGGCTTATGAATGAATGGTAATAGCTTCAGACCGAAAATTTGTTTCTAAAAACTTTGTCTGCTTTATTAATGGATTGGTTCAAAAGATGGAGTATATTATTGCTTAATACAATTTGTAAGCAGAGATCGAAAGATTCAAGTGGAAGCACTTCATTGTAATTTTTACAACATATTTCTGTAAAAGGAGGAATAAAATATCCAAAAATGTTAAACTGTGACTGGGTTATTTGTGTCAGGTATTGGTGTATTAAAACAAAAATTACGCTCGAAACAACAGGAGGCATTGTTTTCTTGTATTGATTATTTGGCGGATTTATAATCTGGACAAGATTTGCTGCATATTATTAACTGCGAAAGTTGCAAAAAACCAATGAATGAGTGAAATTTATACGAGAAATGTGACGCAATGAAATATTAAAAAAAATATATATATATACAAAATAAACAAAAATATGTACAAATATTGATATAACATTTTTTAATAACACATTTATTTTTAGGTATCACCTTCAGATACCCATAAGAGTGATAATCATCTTGGATTAGATACTCAAACTAACGAATGGGATCAAGATTACAAATTAGAAAGGGATTATCCTGAAGAAGATGCGAATGGCAACGTATTTTATAAAAATTCTACGGCGAAACAGCTCACGCATCCTATAAATGCATCAATGCATTACGGGCCGAATAAGATTCAACTACGTCCACCTAGACCGAATCATTTAATGGATGTATATTCAGGTCCGCCAAATAGAGCTAATCCTTATCAGCAGATGCCACTTCCACATGTAATAGCTCAAGATACAATAGTTCAAGGGCAACCTATGTTGCCATTCGGAGTATACAATCCTATGGGCCCTAGGCCTACTGTCACGTATGTATTAAATGTCAGAGAATATCCTATCTTTGGTTTAGAGTGCAAGAGTGCTAAGTAATTTTTTTTTTTTCGAATATGATGACAAAAATCATTAAACATTTATCATTTCGCATGCCTTTTGCGTAGTGATGTTTGAAAATATATTTCTTTGAATATGAGTCACAATGAAAATGAACTTAGCGTTTTTTGATAAATGAACAATTTATATTTTAGTTATCAACATTCTGTTCGACCGATGTTTCATAATGCTCCACCTGGCTTTCCACCAATCAGATGCCCACCAGCTGAGATGCATCATGCTAACAGTAATTTGGCTTCAGTTTATCAGGGTGTAGCAGCTAAAGTTGGTACTGGGTAAATATGACTGAAATTAAGTCAAATGAACATATTATCTTAATAATCTCAATGAATATTTAGTATAATTGAAGATCCACTTGAAACTTTTAACCGACTTATGAAAGAAAAAGAACGCCGGAGAGAAGATCGACGTCGTTCTATGGAACGTCGCCGTTCCTGGTCTAATGAAAGACACAATCGTGGACGAATTCCTGCCTCACCATATCGACGAATTTCTCGTGAAGTCAAGGAGAAGGTTAGACCACATGATACAGAAAGGAAGCGCGATAATGGATTTGATCGTAATAAGTCAAATAGAAGGAGACGATCTAACTCGTTTAGTGATAAAAGTTCCAGGTATATATGGGTTTACATAAACAAAATAAATAATTTAAATTATTTGATTTTAATAGATCAAGATCTTGGTCCAAATCTCCAATAAAAAAACGTTCCAGATCGCCTTATAATAAACGTTCACGAAGCCGCACTCATACATTTCAAGAAAAGTACGTAAGCAGTATTTGATTTAATTAAGTGAAATTAAATAAATGAAATTTTACTTTCAATTTGTAGACGGGACACTGGCAAAAGTCATAATATAAGAGGAGATTTACATTCGGAATCAACAATGCTAAGGTCAAATATTCTTAATACGCAATTATGCAATTTATTGAAATAATATTTATAATTTATTTCAATTGACAGACGTAGCACAAGTGAAGAAAGAACTCGTTCTTTACGGCAAAACAACTTGGATTGGTATTCTCATCAAGGTAGTACCATTGGTTCGTTTGAATCTGACAGATATCCAGTTTCAAGAAAGGAGAGGTAAAGTATTTGTGAGACTCGAAATTTGTATATTTATAATTTACAATTTTTATTACAGATTTAATGAGAATCCACATGAGAGCTTAGAACCTCCACCACCTGGTTATGAGCTCAATCCATCATCTTATAATAGCGCTTACCATTTTAATCAGCAAGATTATATGAATTCAAGAAAGCGAAAAGATCGTCCCTCGTGTGACACAAAAGATAAGAAACAATTAGAGTTTCGAGGTGGCTCAGATAAAGGTGATGTGAAAACCATAACGAGAATTACTGAAAAAAAAGTTAGAAGAACTCGGAGTCCCACGCCAGTGTCAAAGAAAAGGTCTGGTAGTTGTGAGAAATTCGAAAAGAACAATAGTAAACGTTCGCGAAACAATATTATTTCTTCTCGAAAAAGTATTGAACGAAGCAAGCCAGATGATTATTATAAACGAGAAGGCAATTCGAATGAGGCATCAAAGCGAAATAATGAAAAAGATTTTGAGAAATGTATGAACACATCTGACGATCTAATAGTAAAAGAAATAGAAGCAAATTCTGTAAAGAACGAAAACTCAGAAAATTATGATCGCAATAAAAGCCCTGAAAAACAGAAAACTAAACATAGCAGTACCATAAGTAAAGAGGATGAATTGCGTTCGAATTCTAGCAAAGATGAGAAAAACTTAAAGAAACCCAAAGATAAGGATCGTAAAAAGAAAAGGAAAGATAAAGAAAGAAGAAAAACGAAGAAAGACAAAAAAAGTAAACGGGATCGAGAAAGACAAAAGAACTCAGCTGAATCTGAGGAAAGGAAACAACATGATGAATTTGATGAGGCAAAAGATGTTTATATATCAAGAACACCGGAGTTGAATATATGCCATAACATTTCAAACATTGACGATATAACTTCAAATGAGGAAAGTAAGGTGATTACAAATAGTTCATTATCTTTTCGAGATAATGTTGATACAATAAAAAGTAGTGATCAAGAAAACTCTCAAGATAAGGTTAAAACAGACTTAAATACAAACGATACTGAATTTAGACGTGTTGATTCAGTACTAGATATTCTTGATTATGAGACTGAATTCGACGACTTAAATTCTCAAGGTCAACAAAAGGTAAAAAATAATGCTCCCGTCCCTGAACCTTCAAAATGGGAAATTGATGACCATAATATATGCGTTGCTAGTCAAATAATTAGTTTAGAGCCCAAAGAAGGCACTGATTACCAGAATGAGAAGTTAACGAATGATAAAGTAACTAATGAAGTATTGCGTAAAGCCGAAAATGCAATATTTGCTCGCGCTATTAAGGCTATATATCCTTTTGATAAATCTGATGGTAATAATGATAATCAGAGGGTGTACAGTGAATCACTACCGAGGATTGTTCCGAAAGACAAAATTAAAAACTTTGAAATCACAGTACCAACTAGTAATAGCCAAGAACGCTCTGTGCAAATAAAAGATGATTCCTCACATTCCCCCAAAGTGGTTAAATCGGTAAAAGAAAGATTAGGAAGCAAAGTCACTACGAAATATGACTACTCACCTAGTCGGGAAAGCCGCAACAAACAGCATATGAAGAGTAATCCAGTTGGTCAAAATGCTTATGAACGGTCGGAAGAGCGAAACAGAAATAAATTTAAAGATCGAGGTCGCGATAGTAGGAATAGCCGTGAAAATCGTGACAGAGGTGCAAATAAGTTTACAAATCTATCAAGTAGAGATAGAGATCGAGAAAGAAATCGTGATCGCGATAGATGTCATGAAAATGACAAATATAGAATCAAAGAGCGTGAAAGAATCCGCGATCGTGAAAGAGATCATATTCCAGATAGTCGTCACAAATCTCCAAAGCAATCAAATCGTGAAATTGAAATGGCATCAAGAAGTAGGCCACGTATTAGAGATAGAGGTGATGCTGAAAGCTCGTATGCCACTACAGGACCTAAGGGTAATGAAAATAAAACTAACAACTTGAAAGATAAAGATAAGTCGAAAAAAATAGGTTTGGAAAATCGTGATACCGAGGTTTGTTCTTCAAACGTAGACAAAATGCATAAAAAGAGAAGCCTTTCAAAAGAAAGGAATAAAAGTGAAACTCATAATATTAAAAAGTATTTCACTGAAACGGAAAATATATTGAAATCGCATAACTTAAGCTCCGGCAGTTCTTCAGGGTCTGCTGATACGAGCTCTGATTCTGAATCTGATGAGGATAAGCCAAGGAAAAAGCCCAAGTATAAAAAAGACAAAAAGCATCACAAACGTTCAGAATCAGCAGAATCCATTATTAGTTCAAAAGAAAAACATGCGAAAAACAAAAAACGAAATAAATCTTCAAAGAAGAAGAAGAAAAACAAAAAATAGTTTTTCATACTTCATATTTTAAATAATAATTGGAAATATTTAATGTATAGCTATTATATTAGATTTTGTGTAATATTGAATAAGAATGTAATCATACATACAGATGAGTGTATGACCCAATAAATAATGAATAAACTAATAGATTTTAATTATTATTTATATAAGAACTTTGTAGATAGTCTCTTCTGAATATATGTTCAAATATCAATTTAACTTGGCTAGTATTCAAAGAGAACTGATTTCGGGTTCCGTTGGATTAAGTAACAATCGATATTAGAAAAATATGGTAACCATTTGTTATTATAGTATACACATTTGACTTTAATCATACAAGGTGAATTAATAGAATTAGAAATCATATAAACAAGGACAAGGACTATTTGATTTTTGATACTTCAATAGCAATATAACGTATGATTTTACTTTTCTAATTTGTTTCGTGATTTAAATATTAATGCACATATCAATTAAATATGTATGTGCGTTACTACGCAGTTCTGAAGCGTTTTAAAACTGGTAAGATATTTCATTTGACAAATTGATAGCTTTTTGGAGAAAGAAGGGCAACGCTGCTAATAGTAGATTGAGCTACATTTTTATATACAAATTACGGATTTGAGTAGATTGAGCGATGCTATGTAGTACCAATCGTCATTATTTTCAAAATCTTTAACGTTACAGAAAAAGCATTTATTAAAATATGATTTTAGTTGTAACAAAGAATTTATTTCATTTTTGTATTTAAATACAAAATATAAATTTTGATTTACATGCTAAAAATAATTATGAATTGATTGATATTGGTAGTTGCCTGATTTACCAAAATGTTACAAGATTCAAAATATATATATGACTTAAGAATATATTGTTATTACTTCGCGACCTCCTCCCCGCACCATTAACACCTTTTCTAGACCCTCGGTAAGAACCTCTAAAAATTCCATATCTGCAAATACAAAAAAGTATAGTAAAACCGCATGTAAAATATAGCGTGGTCTGACAATTATTCTGGCTACACGGATTTATGGCATAACAATTTTTATATAATTTTAAAAGGATACAATTGCTTTCACGATCGATTTTAGATTCTCGTGGTGGTCCAGGTAAATTCATTATGACAAGTTGGGCATCTTGTGATTTATTTACAATAACTTCGTTTAGTTTAACAGCCGTGTGCATTCGGCGAACATTAATTTCATCACTAAAAATAATATTAAATATTTAGTATGTAGTACAATCTTTAAAACATATCTCTGAAAGGAAATTCTTAATTTGGCTGTTATAATAATAATACGCACGGTTTTAAGTTTGTGTTTGAATTTCCGCCTAAAATATTTTTTTCAGGCTTCTCATCTTCACTTTGTCCTTTCTCTACAGTATTTAATGTCGATCCATTATCCAATTTAGCATCTAGTGAGTCGATTTCAGCCTCTTTTGTCTTCGCCTTTTCATCGCCATCTGCCTCCTGATAATTACATAATATCGTAATGTACATATAAATAAATTTAATTTTTGATATATAAACTATAAATATAATCTACATTAGTTTGTAATAATATACATAAGTTACATTCGATTTTCGACAGTGAACAAAATATAAAACAATGAACATTGAACGATAAAAATCACACTTTGTGATAAGTTTCCAAAAAACAGGTACATTGGTATCTAAAACCCTCTACCATCATACATTCACCAAATCAAATTTTGCTTTTAAAATAGGGTTTGGAAACTAAAAAAAAAAATAACGAGCGAAGATCGAACACAACTCATAATAAAGCCTGTGGTACTTTGTTTGCGATATGCGTACATCATTTCCAAAGATATATTAATTTGGAATAAAACCTTAATATTGAGTTATAAAATGAAATACATTCGGGAAGCTTCGGCAAACGAAGTTCTTAATTGATTTTGTTGTACTTCCCTTCTTTGAAAAGAAGTAAACATAGATGTAACCTTACTAATCTAATGTAACGGATATGAATGTATTAATGGACATTTTACGCTTACATTTTCATGCTTTTCCTCTACATTTACTGTTGGATCTGCAAACCGAACCTTTGAAGAAGTCTTCGTTGCATCATGATGATGATCAACAATTGTCTGCACCTGCAATGTATCATGAATTGAAACAAGGTTGATTCATTCTGAAAAGTGAATATTAATTTGGCTATGCCAAACAAGTAATACCCTTCACGCTTATGCTTCATGGACTTATATAATTATTATATTCGTACAGCTAATTCAATAATACTAATTTCGTTATTGTACACTGAAGCGTGATGGGTGTACAAATAAATCAATAAAAATATCGTGAATTGACAAGAAAAACTATTTAAAAACAGTAAGAAGAAGCGGAAAGGTGGTATTTACATACATATATAACCGCTATAACTTTAAATATATGCACTTATTAAGTTTATAGGCGAAACGTAATATGACTTATTGTCTTTACTGAGTTTTTCTTGTTATCCATCGATATAAATGTGGTATGATCGAAAACTAATATGAACATTATGATTATTACGTGTAAAAAAAACTTATATTTTTTACATTAAAACTTAATAGGCAACATATAATTATGCTGATTCGGAAATTTATGACCCTTCATCCTTAAAAAGTCCATAAAACTTGACAGAATATTTGTTCAACTAGTTTTTATGAAAACTATGTTTAAGTTTTGTATACTAAGGACACTTCGTCATTATACCATATATATTTTTTTCTGTACTTTTGGTTATTAACTGTTGATTTAGCTGCAATTTTGTATGCAGTAGGGTAACTTTATTCCGAAAATACTTCCTACAATTATCAATGTATTTATGTGTGTATTATAGTATTAATATGAAATGCATGATGAAGAAAATATGATGACATTTTCAAATACTTTAAGTTATTCTCAGCCTTTACCAAAGGTAACTTATCATCCCCGGTGGTTTCCTTAAAATCCACTAGAGTCTGTACCTTTTTTTTAAAAACAGACAATATGTGAAACGTATTCAAGAATTTTAGAAAATTTTTGGATTAAACAAATTTTGACGATTACTTCTATTAAATGCCGTACTTACTATTTTAGAGTTTTCTTTCTTATTTAAACGAAGTTCTCTCAACATTTGATTTCTCTGCTCCATCATCAACGTTCGCTCGTATGTGTAGGCAGATATATCGCTGTTCATCTAATAAAAATTTATTTAGATATTAATGTGTGTAAGTCAAATTATTAAATTAGGTCTTACCATTTCTACAACCTCCACGTCGGCTTCTATACGTAAATGATATAGAAAGGTTTTTAAGTCTTTTTTCATTTGGATTGAATTATCCTCCATTTGTGCGACCGTAAAAATTCTCAATTTGCAGTTTCTCCAAGTACGATGTTGTTTCAACAGAAATGGTAATAACATAAGGAGACCCCCATCGTGTACAATCCACCAAATGTCGATATTACCCCCGATCTAGCGAAAATTATATTTAAGTTATATTATAATAGTATAAAGCACGGTGCTAATAATATTATTCTCGATGGCATCGCAATTATCCGGACTGATCTTTCTTTTTATACGAATAACAATACACTTACCTTATGATTAGATTCTGGAAAGAAATTTATTCCTTTCGGAACTAGTAGAGCCATGTGGCAGGCAGCTACTGTTCGAACGGTTTGTATAAATGTTTTCCAACTTTGTTTACCCTCTTGCCTCCAACTGTAGGGCCACCCAATAATAACCGTATTTGGCTTCATACCTCCAAGACCTATTGTCTGAATTCTGAAATTATATTTTTAAATTGTTTTTTGTTGGAAAACCAATTTAATATCATAATTAATACACAATATTTATATGTACTTACACTGAGCTTAAACCTTCGCCTATATCTCGTGATACCATTACATCACAGAAGCCTTTCACTTTTTCATCGTCCATTAATTTTCTCAAAGCCGCCTTGGCGTCTACAGCTCTATTCGTAATTTTATGATGGTCACCTTGAATAACTGACACACATATTGTTAAACCTTTGCCAGCTTTGAGTTGAGTAGCAAACGCAAATATTTTTCTGTATTTCGGCATGAAGTTGTCATTGAATTTTGACAACACTAAAATTTGCGGACGCCAATTTTTGGTGTGTGGTGGACCTTCTTCTAAGCGTAATAAGGAATATCTGGCAGCTGTTAATGCCATTCCTCTGATTCCGTCTCCCCATTCTTTTTCGGCTCTATAAATAGTTAAAAGGTTGAAAACGGATTAAATTCTACGAATAACGAAAATCGTTATATAGTAAATGAGGATTGGAGAAAATGTACAACTTGTTGCAAGAGTATAAAAATAAAATTGATGTTCACGATAATATAGGAATACAATTCTTCTTCATAGTACTGCACCCAAATTTAATGCAACCTAATTTTAAAAGCTAAATTGAATAGTATTATTTGCAACCATAGGGAATCAATTTGGCTACTAACTCTATTATTGTTAAACATATTTTCATTTTCAAATACCAACTGAATTCCGGTGAATTCTTAGTTGATGTAACCGTTAACTCTCCGAAATCATCTCAAATAATAAATATTTCTTTTATTAAACGGTTTTCAGAGAAGTTTATTGGGAAATTAAAATTATGTTAAGTATGTATGTAGAGGATATGCATGCATTAACTTACCCACGATATTCAATATATTTGTATATTACTATGGCCATTCCCATTGCAATCAAGGCAAAGTACCAAGATGTCATAAACATTATTGATATACACAAAGTCAAGCCAACTAATGACAATCCCCAATGGTAGAACTTAAATCGTGGCCTCCAGTTTGGTGTTCGTAGCAAAGTTTGCACAGCGCAAGCAAGATTCACAAATCCGTAGCACATAAGGAAAAACATAGATAATAAAGGTGCCAGTAGATCAACATTACCTAAAAAATTAACCAATCATAAAAAATTGTAATTATAAATTTTTTTTAAACACTTCACAAAAGATATACATAAGTATTTCAAAAATTAGATTTTAGATTTTTTAATGGTGCTGCTCAGCAACCCGATGCCAATATACTACATAATATATAATATACAAATTAAGGTATTTCGGATTCACATCGAAATTTGATCGGTTACATACCCAATAATATTCCGCATTGACATATAACAATTGTTAGAAGCAAGGCTCTTGTAGGTTCTCCACGTTTAGAAGAAACCGCAAACGGTGATAAAAATGGAATGATTTCGTCTCTTGCTATTGCTTGCAATAGACGAGGTGCCCCTGTTAAACTTTGTAATCCTGCACCAAGTGTCGATAAGAACGATCCAACCAATATTACCCACTGGTTTGGCCACGCTATATTTGCGACTACTAGCTTACCACCTATAGATTGGCCAAATCTATTAAGAGAGAATAACAGTGTTAATATAAATACAATAAGAATACTAATTACGTACTTGTCTCGTAAGAGAAGATTATCCACCGTTCCCGCAAACAACATAACACTTGATAAATACACAGTACTTGTTGTTAAGATAGCGCAAATAGTTCCGATCGGTATACTTTTCTGAGCATCCGCTAAATCTCCAGACCTATTAGATCCCGCCATTATGCCTACAAATGTGTACTCATATACATATATACCTGCATGAGAATCCACATATCTGAATGGAATGCTTACCTGTTACTGATGGGAAAAATATTCCAATAAGTAATGTAAACGAAGTCGTTATATCAGCCACAATCTGATTGTAAGTAGATGGTGCCATATTTTCAATATCAACTGTATTTTTTCCATATGCGATTAATTGACCTTTCTAAATAAGATATAATTAAATATCGATTAAACATACATAAATTGTAAAATGACTTTTTTCCTTAAAATATTATGTCTATAACCACAAATATAATAATTTGAAAAATACTTACTTCCAAAAACGATGGGAAAATGTTTTCATAAAACACGCCACTAGCAAGACCCCTGATACCTTTTACTTTGGTCACATTATTATCTGATATTAAACAAATCATTATTGCTTAATAAAAAAAATTAAATCAAGTAATATCTATAACGTACTTGTGTAATACTCATCGCATCCATTATCATTGCAAAAGAGGTCTGACAAAAGTGTATCACTTTTAGTGCAATTGTCTATTGGAATATCTTTCAGTAACCGCTTCCCAAGGACACACATGCTGAAAGTAATATAGTTTGCGAGAAGTTCATACTTAAAATTTTATTGAAGTCTTACTAAAGTTTTTCGTTTCCATGAATATTGTCGAATATTCCAATGTAAACCGCTATTATAGAGAATATTACACATGCCAAAGCAACCGCTGCAAATTTATTTACAAACTTTACTCCCAAAAACACAATTAAACCTAAAATGTAAATTTTTTGTTTATTTGGGAACTTTAAAGTGAATTAATTTTTAATGTGTTAGTCACCCATAACAAGCAAAAGCAATGTTCCGTAAACTCTAAAATTATTATACATCGCGTCCGGATCTTTGGTGAAATCGCCGAATATTGATGCCCACGGAGCCATATAAGTCTATCATATAGTATTATTTTTAGCAATACAGATTTAAATAAGTTTTTTAACAGGAATTTATTACCAGCACAATTTCTACAGCGCCCACAATGTACATAGCAGCTGCAAGAGTGGTTCCTGTATAGAATAACATTCCCACCGCGCCACCAAATTCCGGTCCCAAAGATCTATTTCATTTACAAATTTATCATTTCCAAAATTTACATACATATATAACTGATAATTCCATTATATTTATTACGACATCCGTATTTTAAAAGTTACCTCGAAATCATGAAATAACTTCCACCGGCAGGCACCACTCCGTTTGTAGCGATTGCTGACATGGAGATTGCTGTTAACATGGTCTATTGATATTGAGAGATTAGCGCATTGTTATTTTTTATTAATGGTGGAATATATGAAAATATTTATATATATTTGTATTGAAACTCTTTTCATGCCTTATACAGTTATGAAAATTAGTACATGGCAATGGGTAAAGGTTATCCATATTTGATAAAATTTGATAATGCAATGTGTTTAACTAATTTACAAACGCATATATTTAAATACTTGTCATCATTATTTTCTATATGATAATAACATTGGATTACTTTACTATTAGTAAAAATAATAAAATCAAGGAAAGGTTGAAATATCTGCGCCAATTTTAAATGATGAAATAGGAAACAATCGAGAAACGAGCACACCTACTTGCCATGACATGGCTGTTCAATATCTTTATATGATATACAATTCGTTTTTCTTCGACATAAAAACAGCACCTCAGCAAAATTTATTGTACTTCATACATGGTATAAGATAAAGGGCTGCATAAAGAGACATAAGTATTTATGTGTATCAAGTTGCAATGTTATATACGAACATATATGTATATTCAACATATGCATTTGTATATATAGTATTATAATTTCTTGGAACGAAACTCGATGCATACATATAAATATCATTATAGAGAGAACTCAACCTGTACAATCTCCAAAGAAAGTATATACATCTTATTTTATGTTTGATATCGTGTAACTAAATGTGAAACTTACCACACAACAACAGGTTAATACAATTAAAAATCCACATATTGCACCAGCGGTTCCCACTACCCACGTAAGTCGAATAAACAGGATAACACCAAAAATGTTTTGAATACATGGCAAGAAAACTCCGATCAATGTACCTTAAAAGAATTAATTACACCTGACTTTAACATACAAATATTACATACATATAACAAAATTAATTTGGACAGGTGTTCAATTTAATAAAAAGTGATGTATTTAATCGTCCTCTATTCAATGCTATAAACATATGTACATACATATAAATCAACCCACAACTAATATACAGAATCATATTTACAAGCATACACCCATGTGTGTATATTAAATTTTCTCATACTACATTTTTATTTATGCAAATGTACATCCATACATGTGTATGAATATCATTATTAAGCAAGTTTCTAACTACATACATACGTACTTACACTCGTTCATTCACAATTTGCAATTTCTCAAATTGTCTAAATGACTATGTTAGATACGTGTAAATATGTAGGTGTACAATATTCTTGAAGCAAGGAAAATAATATAATACAAACGTATACATACTCGTTTATGTACATTCACACATTACATAAATATAAGAATGCTTTGCCATAATCCTTGATATAACTAAGTATGTAAGTACTAGACTTGGAGCATATCAGAGATCGCAAGCGATGTAATAACAGCGCAAATCCGCTAATGAAGTATACTAAAAGCTTAACTGTCATATTTAATCTTACCCATACGAGCTGCAGGTGCAGCAGTTTTCGAATCCGGGTCAGTTGCCGATGGTATGGTGTTTTCATAATTGGCGAGTGAAGAAATAAATGTTGAAACGTGTGGTCTGGTGTCCAATTCATCGTCATATAGGTATAAGTTTGCATCGATGTTCGATTTTTCGTTATTTTGCTCTACTTGAGTATTATCACAAGGATCTTAACACAATATAAAAAATATTAATTAGTTTTCAAAGAATTTGCATGACAAAAAATAATATAAATAAGTTATGAATGGGTAAAGCTGCATATGTATAATATATGTAAATGTGCACACATGTGAATCAATGTACATAATCCAACAATGCCGATTTTATGTAGTTACAGTTTTTATAATACATACATATACCAATTTTGAAGTTTTTAAAATGATTCTCATATACATAAATTAACTAAATAGTAAGAGTATAAATTTATTAAATAGTATTAATTTATTTATATATACATACATACGATTTTTGAATACTCCAATATGGCAAACGAGTATATGAAGGACATTTCGTTTACGACACATACAGTTAACTTAAGTTTTAATTATATCAAACCAGTTCATATCCTGTTCCCTGGCTCTCAAATAACAAAATTCTTTCGTTCCTCTGGTAAATCTTATTCCACAGATATCAGAGCACATGTGAGATATTCGACACCTTCGATTCATTATCCTTTAAGATGGATATCGTTCAGGAATTTTGGTTTTTTTTCAACAAAATATTTACTTGATTTTTGGGATAACCTTTTGCTCTTTCTGCGAATTTCGTATGCCTTTAAGGTTCTGTTTATTTTCGAAAATACGAAAAAGTCACATAGAGCCATGTCGGGCGAATATGGAGATTCTCCAACTCCCGAAATTTCTGAAAAATTTCCGGTTTTTACCTATACCTTGTATGTTTTCGCTCTTGGCATAACGTAAAATGGTCAAATAACTTCCCTCCCCATTGCAAATCTGATATGTACTTTTCATTATTTACGTGCTCAAAATATTTCTATATGTATATTTGGCTACATATATGAACATATAGATAATTATCTTTTGTCTTAGAGGCATGAAATGCACACCAGAGGATATGTTGCGTAAGGAACCATGCTCTATAATTGAGGGATTATCGCTGCGGCACGAATTGAGCCGTCGGCAATCACAGTTTTACATATAGGTATTTCGTGAAAGTTTTCTGCAAGGCAGTTACCTGTGATATGATAACAAAGATTACAAAGAGAGCTTTTCTGGAAGTTTGGCAATTTGTGACCTCTCATTGGAAAATATCCTACAATCGTTATTTTATATAATATACTAATTTTTCTGATCAGAACGATAGTGTGATTCAAATACACCAAAATACAATAAGTTTCACATTACTTTCAAATACTCATTGTATTGTAAAAAGTATGAATGCGATTTTTTATTAAATTTGAGGACTACCCACCTTTATTTTCCTTTTCACTATGTGTGCCGATTTCCATTTCCACAGATTTATTTTGTACACTTTTAATAGACATGTTAGTTGGGACTCCAAATAATGTGTTACAGATTATTAACGGTCATTCTACGATTTTAAGTGTTATATTAAGTTCTTTTTGAATGAGTATTTGTATGGTTATAAACTAACTAATTTGCTTTTCCTTTTTGAGCTTTTTGTGTATTTTACATCTGAATTTTTGGGCGTAAGTCTTCAAAATTACAGAAGCAAGGATTCATGTCAAGCATGCATATGTATATATTCATATGTATTTTTTCGGACATACATATACATACATATATGTGCACAAAATACAGTTTACGTAAGTTGAGGCACGGATATACAAATCCACCGAACTGGTACCTGTTCTTGGTTAATGATCACACTTCAAATAGTTTATAAGCATACTAAATTATTCACTAATTATTGGGATAACCTTTTAAATATATTATTAAGTAAGTAATATTTATTATTTTATTATACAAGGGTGATTGTTCTCTTAACGCTTTGTTAAACTTTACAAATTTTATTTATTTTAAACGACTTTGACTTGAGTAAATATGAACTAAGTGTGTCATTACACACATACTCATTAAAAATTCACATATGTAAAGAATTAACCAAAGTATTACACTTTATTTACACTTAGTTTATCCTTAAACTAAACCACAGTTTATTTTTTAAAGAAAGGTCTATTGTAATCAAATTTCTTTTTTTTACACTCTTATGTAATTAGTTCAATATTTACATCAAATATCGTGAAAATATCACAACACTGTGGTTAATGGATCTAAATTTATTATATTTAAATAAATTGAAATTCTCTAAAATTCATATTGAAATTTCTATTAATTTCAACAACGGAGAAACTAATATTTTAAGAAGTTTCCCCGTCAAAGGGAAAATCTGTACACAGAGAATTCCTTTACAAATGTGAATCCTTGGAATGTGTATGCTGCAGAGCTTAAAGGTACCAGGACCTGCGTATTGGCGAAAAACAAATGGTGATACATAAGCAGAAGATGTCAAGTGAATCCACCACAGCATCCCTGGGCGGCATTTGTCATATAAAAAGCTTTTTATACCAGTTTAGCAAAGGAGCTATTTGACGACCAAAAGCTTCTCAATTTGCGCGGAAACATACATATTTCACCTACATAGAATACATATGTATATTTGGACACATACAAATGCAGAACATCATCTGACAATCTCAAGGTAAGTAGCTCGTGGAATATGTACATATTTCGTAATCCTAACGGAAATGAGCCATATTTGCGAGTATATACTCATACTTATATTGGGCCAGGTTATACTTATGACATAACATACTCGTATGTAATAACTTTGAAGAGGTTAGGGCCAATTAAGAAAAACGACTATTATTAACCATTCAAGTTCTGGGAATCTACAGCTTAAAATAACCATCGACTTCCTCTATCTCGGCTAATAAAAAATATATTTTGCGAGTACATTTTACAATAATTTGAAATATATACCAATCACATGTACATATTGCTATGCTAATATCTTTAAGGATCATTGTAAATATGTATATATGTATGTATACATAATAAAGCATAACTTTAGAATAGTTAAATAAATTCGTTAATATATGAATTGTACTTACCATTTATATCATTTAAAAGCTTCCCAGTTGCATTCTCATCAGTTGGATAAGGATCTGAATCATCCTCAGCTTTAGATACTTTAAATCTTTCTGGCATTATCGTGCTAAATATTTCTAATACAAATTTAATAGCAAAAAAAAAATAGAATGATTATTTTCAAACTCTAGGGTGTAATATATAATTTTATAAATACTATTTTTGCTCTAGTAATAAATAATATATTATACATATATTGAGTAAATATAATAAAGTATTAAGATCGAGTAAATTTTAATAAATGGAATTTGGAGCAATACAAATAAGTTTTTACAACATTGTTTTTTTTTTGTTTAAAGTGAACAAAAACGTTAATAATTAAAAGTTGGGAGGTTCAAATAATAGTTTATAAAATAACCACCGCCAGCCAGCCATGCACTATTTTGTAAGGGGATGTGTATGCACTTGTATATGTATGCATGTGATCTACAAATTTATTTATATACATACTCAAATGTACATACAAATGCCTATGTATGTACATTTGACTGCATAAACTTCATAATTTTGTATTCAGCCTTACACATACTTACACGTACAAGCATATCAATATACTCATACTTACTTTGCAATCCTATTGGACAATATTTCACTGGAAGTTTTCAAATACTTATACACATACCTTTCTTAATTCACTTCACTCAGTGGTAAGTCTACAATATAAGTTATTTAACCTATCGATGTTTTATAATTAAGAAACAACTTTTCAATTCTACGTTTAACAGAAAACTGATAATGCTGAGAAGCGCATGAGTAACACTAAAGAATTTTCTACTGTATATAATTTAAAATAATGGTATTCGTGACATTGGTTTCTTTTACATATTTGTTTATTGGTTTGTCCATGTCTGAATACTTACAAGCCAATATAAGAAATTATTCTTTAAAAGTTAAGGTCGATAATATTTAGTTTCATATATTGCTAGGATTAAAAATATTCGGAAATATGTGCAAACATAAATACGAAAAGCAAATAAAATCGCGATATTAACGCTCTTTGTTATACCGAAAATGTTTATTAAGTTAAGCTGAAGTAATATTTTAGCCAAAATTGTATAAGTATTTTTATATAAAACGTGGTAAACAAAAAAAGATATTTATGTACATGCACATGCACATGTTCAAAGTTTATAAAGTATTACTTATTCAGATATATGTACATGTATTTACAAACGTATGTTAGAACATTCGTATATACATATGTACATATGCATCCATATATTTCTATATGCATAAAAGTTGTATGTACGAGTATAAGGTATGTGTATATATCCATTATTCTCCTAAGCCGAAGTAATTATGTAAATATTAAACATGCTTCCATATATTAAAAAATCTATGTATCTGTATAACTAGAAAACAGATTAACATGTAAAAACTGAAAGTATAAATTAAATTAACATAATATTGGGAAAATACAATGATTAATATATATGTAAAATTTTTTACGAATATTTAATTTTCTAATCAGCGCAACGTAATTCAGGATGCATGTTTATTTTTTATAAGAAGAAAAATATTTACAATAAAAATAATTAATAATAATGCACGAATGTTTTAAATTTTATTGAGTACAGCGATGAGGGATCAAAATAATAAGGTTTTCCTAGCTGCTGTTTTACGGCAAAAAAACGTTATTTCTAAGGTATAAATTCTCAGGAGATTCTCTTTTGTTGTTGGTTGGGATTTTTCTGTCTTTCTCTTTCATAGTATTTTCTCAACTTCTTGTTGCATCATTTCCAAACAGAAAAAAAATATTTTTTATCGTTATTATCCATTTTCTATTATATTTGAATTATATTATTTGAAAATGACATTCAAAAAATATATTTAAAAATTAAAATTTTAAAATATATTATATATATTAATTTGCGCATATGCGCAAATGCAATACTGTTATGTCGTATCGAACTGTTTCGAAAGAGCTCTTTCACACGGGTCAACTCCTGTTGCGGCAATTCTTAGTTTATAGGAGAGGGGATGACGAAGAGAGGAGAATCGCGCCGAGTCTGCTGTGTTCGGCAACACGCTTTGTGTTCTTATTCGTAAAAGTTCGCTGCTACGTAACAGTGTTGCATTTGCGTACATTTTAAAATAATTGTATACAATATATATGAAAATTTTAATTTTATAATTTATTTTTTGTATGTAATTTGCAAATACATATAGAAATATGCATAATATAATTAAAATATATTAGAAAATAGATAATAACGATACAAATTAATTAATGATATATATTTTTTGGTTTGGAAACGATGCGTACAAGAAGTTGAGAAAATGATATGAAAGAGAATGAGAGAAAAACAGGAACAGAGTTGTCGAACAGAAATTGCTCGTGTAAACGCAATGGGTGACAGCAAAAGAGAATCGCCCGAGAATTAGCAACAGGAGTTGACCCGTCTGATTTGTCCAATTCTTGTTCGCGACATAAGACGTTATTCTATTAATACCGCCCCATGAAAATACTTTCTTTGTATTCTATTAATGTTACAAATGTATATAATAATTTAATTTGCCGAAAATTGGCTAATACTGGTACTTGCTATACTTGCAATAGGTTACATAATAAATATTTGTATATTTTAGTAAACAAAATTTAATGTGGTTTTTATATATTCATTAAAACTGAAAAATAACTAAATTTTCCGAGAATTCGGAAATGTTTTAAATATGTGTAATGTTTCATAAAATGAAATGACTGTTTTGTAAACCAGACCAATCTAATAAATATTAAATCAACGTATGTATGTATGTACATATATACACCGAAGTGCAGACTTCTCCAAGAAAAAATTTCTTGCTCTGCAGAAAACTTTTATAAATTTCAATAAATAAGCCCCAAAAACGGGAGTGTAATCCGCGAGCAAATTGTTGTTGTTGTCGGAGATTGCAGAATAAGTAGCGGTGTGAAAAAGGAAAATGCGTCGAATTTCTCCTGCTCGGATAACACGGATTGTGTTCTATTTCGTATCAGTTCACAGTTCATTCGTTTTAAGTGATTATTTACAATATATTTGAAAATTTAGTTTTATTATATATTCTCTAAATATGTGTAATATAAAAAAAACAAAGGTGATACTATTTTTATTTGTGGTTGAAATGAACTATTTCTAGGAAAAGTAGTCTGCGATTTACTTGTAAAAGCAACAACAAGTGTATCTAGATTAATTCCTACACGCGAGCATGCGAATACCTCATTAAATAGTGGAACACCAAAATAAAAATTGTTGATAACGAGCAAAAAATGCTTCCTCGTTTGACCACAGACTAATCTGGTTACATTTATATGAGTGTTCGTGAATCTTATAACAAAAAATATGGCAATATTTTCTTTAATTTGGGTGTACTGTTTTGAGCACACCCTGTTTGAAATAAAAAATTCTTTTTTAAGCGGGTCCCTCGCAATTAAGTGTGAAAAATAATTTCCTTATGCGCAGTATTAAATTTGTCTAAAATCATTAATTGTTTTACAATTTTAATAATCAAGGTTAGTAATGCTATTATTGGTTATCATTCGTGCTTTATTTTCCGTAAATAGAAATATTAAATTTCAAACACGTGCTTGGTCGGAACATAAATTTGTATATACGATTATACCGAAGATTCGGTTAAAACTAAGTTTAAATTCTGTAACAGATATTGTAAATTTTAATCTATAAATTATTATATTTTCAGATTTTAATTATCCATCGAAATGGATGTTCCAGCAGATAAAAATTGTGAAGTAGATTCTTGCAACGATTCTGATGATGGAAGGAAGGACTCCGACAATGCGAAAATGATGTATGACCAATACACTTTTAAAAATAATGTACATATATATATTGCAAATTACATTTATCAGGAGCTAATTTTATCATTTAAGATTTACAAAAATGTATTCGAATAATTTTGATTGTACAGATTTTCTAGCGAAAATGTTCAGTCATAATAAGTGCCGTTTGGTTTTATATTTTAATTAGAACTATTAATACTTTTAGACCATTTGGATGTATGGGTGCTTTATTTCGGCGTCAGTTTTTACAGGAAATGGTTAAAAATTTACCTGCGCCTATACAAAATAGAGTAGTTGCACTAAAAAATATACAACTCGAACACCTTAAGTTGGAAGCAGAGTTCTTTGAAGAAGTTTATAAACTAGAACGGAAATACCAAGAAAAATATCAGCCCCTTTTTGACAGAAGGAAAGACGTCGTTACAGGTCAAGTAGAGCCTTCAGAACAAAAGCCCCAATGGAAATCTGATGATTTGGAGGATTCTGAAACAACCCCTGAATTTCAAGATATGATTAAGTAAGAGTATATACACTTTAGTAAATATAAAATTTCGGTTTAACATTGTCTATTGTAGAAAAATAAGGGAAATACCCGAAGATACCAAAGGAATTCCAAACTTCTGGTATACAATATTTCGTAACACTGAGTTATTGGGTGATATGATACAGGAACATGATGAACCCGTTCTAAAAAAACTAACGGATATCAAAATTAAATATGACGACGAGGTGATTGAAGTGTGATATCATATTTAAGCTTTAACGAATCTTTTATTTTTTAGCATTCCTATACTTTGGAATTTTATTTTGATAAAAATGAGTACTTTTCAAATGAAGTTCTTACCAAACAATATTTTTTAAAAGCTATGGTCGATGAAGACAATCCATTCGGTTTTGAAGGTCCAGAAATTTATAAGTGCAAGGTACTTATTATATATAAATTTATATTGGTATATATTGATATATAATTATATAACACATATTAACAATCTTGTTTAGGGTTGTAATATCAACTGGGAAAAGAAAATGAATCTTACCATAAAAACAATTAGAAAAAAGCAAAAGCATAAGGAACGCGGAACAGTCCGTAATATAGTAAAGCAAGTACCCAATGACTCGTTTTTCAATTTCTTCAACCCACCCGATGTCCCAGAAGATAAAGATGAAATGGATGAAGAAACCCAAGGAGTATGTTTTAATATAAAAAGCCGTTAGGTAATAAAATTTTATTATACATACATTTTTTTTTTATAGATTTTGGCAACCGACTTTGAAATAGGTCACTTTTTACGAGCTAGAATCATTCCAAAAGCAATTCTTTATTACACTGGAGATATTATTGACGACGAAGATGACGATGACGGCGAGTATGATGATGATGGTGAAGATGACGATGAAGATGAGTCGGACGACGAAACAGTTGAAAAAGAAAAACGTATAAAATCAATAGATGATTGTAAAAACCAATAGCATTATGCGGGCATCTACTAACATTAAATCACTATAATTCAAAATTTATTTTTTGTAAGAATTTTGTAAATGAAGCTCTAAGCGAAAATATGATTTAAAAAGCTATTTAGGCTACTTATTTTCCAATTAACGGATACATAATTGAATTTTATAGGTGGCCAAATTAGCATTGCTTTTTTTGGAAGTTGGAAGTAGCTGTCTGGTTATGATACAAGAATGAAATATAAATATTTTCATAAATTTTCATTTTACAATAAAAAAAGCTTCAGGTCTAAAACTTTGGTATATTTATAAATCGTAAATTACCCAAAATAATATTATCTCGAAATATATTCTTTGATTGATTCAAAACATATTAATCAATTAAATTTTTCTTTTATAAAACGGAGCCTTTTAATATTACTTTAATTAAGAAACAACATTTCCTTAAATCATTTCCTTTATCTGTTCAACAGAATCTTAACCAATTAACAAAAGTTGAGAACTTCTATATTATACATAAATGTAATATTTATTTTGAATAATATAACATTTAATTATTGATATGCCCCTGGCATATCCTTATTGTAAGCTTTAATATAAGCCTCATGTAACTTTTGAACGAAGTCATTGTCATTTTGAATTAGAAAATTAAACGCTTGTATTAACTGGGACTGTGTAAGAGGTTCCTTTATCGGCGAGCTTTTGCCTACATCTGATGGTTTATCAAACATTGTGGGTAGCAACAATGCTGGTTTTGTCGTCTTTGGCTGTTCTTTAACAAGAAGTTGGCGAAGACGTTCTTCTTCTGTAACTAATAAGGGAGTACAAGAGCTTTGAAGTCTTCCAGTGGGTTGACATAGTTTCGTGGATGTATTAGATGTACTTTCTACCCCAGAAAGAAAATCCAAGTTCACTGCTGGTGTGCCTTGATTGTTCGATTTAGATTCTGTAGTCACTTCATATTTGCAGTTAACCTCAGACGATTGGGTGTCACCCCTAGGCGTTTTTGCACGTTGTTGTTTTTCCAATTGCTCAACTGACAAAGAATTTGGTATAGCGCGTTGTATAAAAGGCACTTCCGTAGACCGAGGCTTTGCAGCGGCAAAAAATTGTAGCACATTGCAAGATGCAATTTTTTGTTGCGTGTTGTATTCTTGCTGAGCTTTGGAAAGCATTTTGAATATATTCACATTTTCATCTTTTATTGGACTTTTTTCATCACTCTCGTTTAAAAAAACTCTTGTATCAACTTTTTGTACCAGATTACCGACTATATTGCCGATACGATCACACTCTTCACTATTATAAAACCAAAAACCTCTGATTCGTGAACGTTCATTGCGATACAGTAAAAACGGCGGCTGAGATTGAAGTTCCAGCTGACTTGTGATCGGTTCCACAAAGGAGGTGGTATTAATACGGTTATTTATAAAAATACTGTGAAACGGTTGCGCATTCCGACTGTAAATAAAAAAAGCTCCCTCAACATCAGTCTTCTCCCACTCGTTATGGTCCGCATTAAACGTGTAAAAGGCAACATGCGAAGAAGTATCAACAATGTCTTTTGCGTACGGATCCACTTTCTTAATAGCCGCTAGGTTCATGCGTGCTTTACTACTTTCATCGAGGCTCATTTTCGTCACTCTTAAATTTTAATAACACGTAAATACCACAGTAAATTAATAATTTTACGTCAACAAAATCAGCATTCAACAAGGTGTTCTATATACCACATTTAATTAAAAGAGATTGTTTGGAAAGGATTTTTCAAACAGGGTGTTTCAAAATAAACTTGTTTTGTCGTAATTTTGAATTTTAGCCTTGAGAACTTGAGCTGCCCTTCTGGAAGCAATGAGCAACAAAAGATTCCGTATGTAAACACAAAGTGTTTAGAGGGAAAAAACTTTGCCCTACTTCCTTTGATAATAAATAATAAATTAATAAAATATCGCAATAAAAAATGTAATCCCCAAGTTTCGATCAGCATCCATACCTTACGTTTTATTTACAAAATGATTCTTTATTTCAAATTAATATTAATAAAATAATATTTATATTGTCCTTTTTAACAATAATTTGTTCTTTGAACCCTTTCTGCTATTGTGAATGATCTAAAATATGTCAAACCAAAATTGGTAACATTGTCGCAAGTAGCGATGACAATTTTATGAGGTATGCATGTCATCTTTGCCTGCATACTCTCTTTTGCGAATTTATGTCAAAAATATCTGTATCATTTGCCCATGGAATTCACACAGGTAACTAGAGCCACGGCCGTGACCTGTTGTGGTGCAACCATTCTCTAACAATGCATGCGCAATAATAGCTGTCAATCGAACAAACTTTCCAAATTTTCATACGAACTGACAGCACTAAAATCGAATTTTCTATACTTGGTCGCACTGAACTCTGTTTTCTGCAACAAATTTAATTTTTATTAAAGTTTTTTATTCAATAAATTCAATACAAAAATAATAACGATTTATCTTCGCCTGCCATTTCATTTGTTTATAACAATTTTTATTATTTTGACAGTAATTTGTCTTTTGAGCCGTTCACAATAGTAAAATGGTTCTAAAATGTGTAAAACAAAACTTGGTAGCACTCAGTAAGCGGGGATAGAATTATTAATGAGGTATTCGCATACTCTCCTGCACGGATGCAACTAGATAACTTTGTTGTTGCTTGCACATGTAAAGTTTTTGGCAGGCGAGCAGCGCCCAAATATAGCGAGCAGAGAAGTGACCAATCGATGGCAGCTAATGTGTGCTACTTTCTTTGGTGAAAAATACCTAAATCTGCGTTTCAAACACATATATACCGTTCAATAAAAACGCCATTCTTATATACATAAGTCGACTTATCGTTCTTCTTTATGCAAAAGATGAATTCAAAAAATGTTGTGACATCTTGAATGTTGAAATCGCCAATAGCGCTAGCTCGGTCAACGACTGTTGGAGAAGGGATTGAAAGAAACAATGCTTTTTTGCAGACAATATGTATATTTTTAGCTCTACTATATAAAAGAGCATATATGTAGACATAGGTATATACTCAAAAATTAGATAATTTTAATAACAAAAACGTTATATTATTGAATACATATCATATTACTTTTACACATTTTTTTTCAAAAGGCATCATTGAACAAACATACATATTTATATGTTTTATAAATTTATGTATTTTGTCTTACATTTGCATATATCTAACATATGTAAAAATTCAAATGGTCCAAGAATACATATATAATATATTATTATACTTGCTTCAAATGTATAGAAATGTAGAGCATTAAATCAATTGGTTCAAAGTGCTGAAAGAGGCGGAAGTTTTGTCGATTTCATCAAAATTTTTCTTAATCTTGTTGCTGTTCCAACTGTCTTCATCTAGAAAAGGCATATTTTCATGTGTAGCATACATGGACCACAAGAGTTTTTTTAGATCACATTTCGGTGGTACGCATCTATTCTGCATGATGGTCAAAATATTTTCGAAAGAGTTCGATAAGAAGCATCGTCGGATCTTGTTGTCCAAATCGATAAGAATCCTAAGTTATTAAATGAAAAATAAGTATTTATTTAGATGTATAAAATGTAAAAGTGGAAGGAAATATGTACATACTATATACGATTTTCGTTTAACTTTACTATTATACATACTCACCCACCATGGCTTAGACAGATGCATTTATTAAGTTAGTTCACTTTTTACTTGTGCTTGTTATGTTATTAGTCGCATATATACTTACATATAGTGTATTCGGGACGGACTTTTTGGAATTAGAAATTTATTATAGGTTTTGTCATTTTCTGTTGGCACGCTTCTGTTACTTTTAATATCTGAACGGAAAACATCAACTCACCAAATAGCAATTGTACACAGCGGAGATTTTCATTATTCATAATACTTTTGTTCAATTTTATTTACTGTGAATTATAAACTTACCAATGTTGGTTATACTGTTATTTTTTGACATAAAATATTCAGACACAATTTTTATGCTTCCCCGCATCACATTATAATTATAACATACGTTTACAAATAATGCATTTTGGAAGATGTCCAAACATGGAATAAGCACACAAAGCTATTTACACAACGTCATTATTAGCAGCAGTTATATTTTATTCCAAAAGTTGAAAATACATATTGTAAGTATACGTACATATACACATATCATATATGAGAAATAACCATTAATGGCTAATTATTTTAAAGTTTACTAAATTACCTTAAGTATATATTGTCCAGATTCATGTTTTTAAAGTCAGCTTGTTAGAGAAAAACACATTAATATTAATTTGTAGGTGCATGCACTTAAAAACAAAACAAAAAATTACGCATTCAATTTTTTCCTCAGCATTTCTTAATATATAAAATTAATTAAATATTTAAATGTCGATTTTTTCGCTTCTTTTTATTAAGTGTCCACCACCAATACTGTCTAAAGTTCTCTTGGGATGGGAGTCGAATTTTTCATAGTTCACTCTGTCATTATTTCTAAGTTGTAGAAGTACAGCCAGTGCTTTTTTTGAAATATTTAAATAATTACGGCAATTGTATTGTGTGTAGTTATCTTCGTCTGGTAATGTCAAAAGTAGATAAACTAGTTGCCCAAATAAATTGTAGTTGTCTGTTTGATAGTCGTGGTCGTTGCACAGTTCATCTAAGAGTTGGAGAAAACTTTCTATTAAAATTAAAATGAATTATAAATAAAAGGGAGTATATAAAATAATATGTTTACAAAGCTTGATTTCTACTTTAAAATTACTTAAACGTTAGTGCACCTCTTCCAATTACCTTTCAAAGTCGGATAATTATCATTATACGTTGTTGAGATCTAAAAAAAAATCATATTTTGTTAAAACTGTTAACTTTAACTGAATAGATTTTTATCGACAATCGTAAAAGCATATTTTGATATTGTAGGTTTATTATATAAAAATAATTATTTATACCAAGTTTTGTCACAAATTACATAGAAACGCTTACAAATTTGCAAAATAATTTATGACTTACCTTTGATGGCATAGCCATAGCAGATACAATACAAACGGCTAAAAAGAGCACAGAAATAATTTTCATTTTAGTAAACAATTATATTTCTATTGTAACTAGGTTTTAGTCCTAACTCTTCGAATTTTCAACTTTAACTGTCTTTTAGCTGTATCCGTCTGTCTTATTTATACCGGACTATTAATTTCTAAATAAAGGGTGGTATTTATTATACTTGCAGAAAAAAGATTAGTTTCAAGTTGAAATGTTCGTGGATTTTAATACTTAAGCGTTCCTGACGTTCCTGCTGATGAATACTGTCTCTGCAGATGCTGTAAAAGTGTGTTGACATTTTTAAACCAATGTTTTTAATAAAATAAATTAAAATAAAAAAACATTAGTTTCACTATTACCCGTTTATATCCTTATTACAAAATATTTTTTTTTTTTTTGAAGTTTGTTCGAAGTAAGCATGCTCCTTTTTATAAATTTGTTTTTAGCGGAAAAAGAAAGTTGGCCCGATTATTCACCCTGTATTATTATTATTAACATATCTATTGCTATGGTAACCAATGGCTTGAAGTTAACTTCTTTTGGTTGAATTCATATGTACACACTATTATGATAACAGTATGCACTTATGATACCACAAATTATACTACCATATGTTAAATAATCATAAATATAAAACATATTTTAATTTAAACAAAGTATACATATGTACATACAATGTATATACGTAAATTTATAACTTGAAATCAAATAAATAATTAAAAAAAAACATACGATATATACATATCTCAGCGATTATATGTGTACACCTACATACATATATAAAAACAAGCAGAACACTGTTGTTAAAGGGTATGCAAATTAAAATGAAATCTGACATTATGTTTTTGGAATGCATAGAAAAATCTTTCTTTATCTAACGTGTAGAACCAGGGTTCTGGTCAAAATAGTGGTCATATCTTTTGTCCATATAAATTAAACCGTTTACCGATTTAGCTTATATTTGACTCCCTCACGCATTATATGGATTAGTTATATAATTACATATGTATTTGTATATACGGTATTTTCAAATCACGCATACTTCTTGAGTTTATAGACTTATAAACTAACAAAAGAATTACACCTGTTGGTACAAACAACATTTAGTTTATCACTTAAAATTAAATAGGGACACTACTGTTAAAATGGATAATTTACTCTTATTAGGGAAATCAATCTCAGAATTATGATATACCGTTGTACACCATTGAGTTATGGCACACGGTTCATAGGAGACATTGGTTAGATTGTGTCCATTAAAATAATAAACATTGTGTTTCCCTCAGATCTCACTCTTTAAAGGCAAAAACATTTTCTATCTTCTATTGAGTATTACGTAATCAAGTACCCGCCTGACAATCGCTTAGTACGATCTATTTTAAACATGTCGAATTTTTTTACATGTCGAATTAAAATTTGCTTCGGAAGATCGCTTTATGGGAATATCCAGTCATAACATTGTTCATTTCTAGTGATAATTATCTATCACTAAATCATATAAAAATGTTACTTATTTTGGAATATTTTAGTTAAATGTATATGAACCGTTATATTTTACTTTGTGCAAAGCTCAAACTTATGATCTCTTTAAACAATTGCATTTGTAAAGTGCAAAGTAGTGTCCATCCCAAGGCTGACTTCCATTGTAGTAAAGGAGAGGATGTCCTTTCTGGAAAGAATAATAGTAAGTCCCTCACGATTTAGATTAGACAATGTACGTTTTTATATCGATATTTTTATCCAATGAAAATCACATTTCAGAAAAGAAAATTTCTTGTGAAGAATTTATACATACATACACCTACATATATTTAAACTTAACATCAGTGATTTTCAATTCATTAGACGCCCCATAGTTCTGCTACTACATAGCAATTTTTTATTGGAATTTGGTTTAGGTAATTTAACAAATAAATTTTCATTACAATTCATGTATGTCATATTTATTTATTTAACATTTTATTAAAGATTAATAGTTAATTTTGATACTATTTAACACAAAAATATTTTTTATATTCTTCCGGCTGTGTATGGAAATCATCCCTGTAGTTATCTGCTGGAAGCGGAACCGCTTCTCACTAAAATTTTGTGCATCAAGCGGTCGCTCCTACACTATGTCGACGACATAACGCATTAAACCGACCAGACTGCGGACAGTTCCAACACGCCTTAAATAACATTCACAAAGGAGCCATTAACATCCATAGTGACCATTCCGAAACTTCGTTCTAGATACTTTTGCTGGTTAAACTCGTACTTATCGAAACTGAACCCCGACTTACAGAATATATGTATGTCTTGCATGCATGATACTAGTTACGTCTTCGCATGCCCAACGAACCCGACTCATCTAACAATCCTCTATTTGGTCCGACTCCGTCGAAATAGCACTTTTCCGGGCCTACTGTTAGATGACCTCGACAACGAGAATGTTGAGGGACTTGTAGTTTGGTTTTTGTTCACAACCCGTAAATGATTTTACCTCTTATTTTTAACAGGATAATACATTTGTATGTTGTACATATGTGTGTTTATCAAAGGTGAAAATCAATTGGTTCTAAGTGAGATTCAACCACCTCGATCTTTTTAATCCAACTACTAAAAGCCATCTCAACCGACAAAACCCTGCATTACTCGCCGATGCAGTACCAGTAGTCATTTTTACTTTATTATAAACTTCCGTCGAATCTTGAAGAAGTTCCACCCAAACATCGAATAGAAAATAAACTGCATAACTGCTTCAAGAAGAAGAATAACATCTAACTTTGTTAAAAATAAAGGAGTGGACCTTTGCTTTAATAATTCAGTAACCCATCCAAAGCAAAATCGAGAGATTTTAGTTACTAGGGCGCCAAGATTTGAGGCCATTTGTATGTTAATTAGCCCAAAATAAACAATTTTTATTAAATATAAAAATGTATATCTCGCACCGTTTACGATACATTCGCACATGAAAATCGGATTATAGCGGCTATTTTTTTTTTTTTTTTGAAGCGCGGCCGGAGGCCCCCAATGCAGAAAGTAGTTCTACGCGAAAGAACTTGTCAATCAATCACATACACATGCATAAGTGCGCGCATTGGCTGCTGTTAGCACATAACTTCAACGCTCGATATCTCGTAAAAGGTGCGATATCAATTTTTTATTTATTAGTGTTATTTTGGGGTAATTAACATAAAAATGGGCTCAAATCTTGGCGCCCATGTAACTAAAATCGTGTCTAAAAGCCGATATCAAACCTACAATTAATATCGGTATATAATATAATTCATTCACTAGACTTCTTAAAAATGCTAGGATTGCACTTGGTAAAAAGAATGGTTATGGTAACAGTAACTCCATCTGGCCTTTGTCCAAGACCAGTGAAACAATTTCGAGATACATCAACATAACGGTATATAACTTACTCTTTATCCTGGAATAAAATTTTCGGAAGAACTTTTTAGGGATAGGGTTCAGAAGATGATGTTATGAATTTAGTAAAGTGGTCAAAAGTTAGAAACTAACCAAAGCAAAAAATGAAGAAAATCACTGCATATGTGTAATATTACTTTCCAAAATATTTATTTGCTCTATTTTCTTGGTTGGTTACGAGCCATGTCTTTAGGGAAAGTTCGCACTGGTGGTGTGCGAATACGACGAGCTTCCTTGGAACGATTCCTTACAACCTTCGAATGGATAGCACATGACACACAGTAATGCAGTTTGGCGTACAGCTTTGGCAAAATGTATGCTAAAAAAATAATTTGATATTAAAAAATAAATTACAATAAATAAGTCAACTTACTTTCCCAGATAGAAGCTTCAGAAATGTCTCTTACAGCAGCTGCTTCAACAATATTACGAATGACAAACTTCTTAATGGCTTTGTCCTTCGGAACACAACGTGCACAGTTAGTACAGCGCACCGGCTTCACGTGGCCACGGTTATGTTTGCAACGACCTCCGTTACGGCGTTTCTTTGTCTGATAAATAAATAAAAATTATACTCGTTTCATGAGTCAAGCGAGAGACATAGTCATGTAATGATTCTATAGAATTGTTTTGGTTTCATGTTACGTAGTTGTCACGTAAATTCGAAGGAATTGAATAATATGATAAGTCACTCTTTTTATAATACTTTTCCAAAAGCGAAATACTGTAGATATAATATTTTAAGTCATAAATGTTACGCACCATTTTCTTAGCACTTGTCTTCGTCGAACAGGAAGTAAAGAAAGGAAAGAGACTTAAGTTGCTAACTTGGCTGCTGTTTAATTTTCGAATCAACAAGCACACGCTTACAATATTTACAACACTTCTACGTTTATATCGAATTTTTTAATCACAATTTATATAAAAGAATATTTTTACATCCAAACATTTTATATGATAGAAAGTCGTAAATAGAAGCAGAATTATAATTTTAAAAATTGGATATTATTTTAACTCAATAAAAAAGTGAAATTAAATCAAAATATGGGGAAAATGCGGACATTGATTTTAAAAACCAAAACTCTACTGGAAAAGAGTAGCTGAGCGTTAACATACAAAAATCGAGTTGTTTCCTTTTTTTATTCTAAAGAATAAATACTCTTTTTCCTCTGCAACAATCCACAAAATATTGAACTTTTTCGATAATTTAAACTACCGCATGTGCTTCATATAAACAAATTGGAAAAGTCATAGCTGAAGAAGTAGGTGCAGAAAAAAATTTTAAAATAATTTAATTCAATTCAATGGAGTTACTTAGTCATTGCAATCAATGATATATATATATTTCTGTGATGCTGATTTTATATAAATTGTCCAACTTATTGTCAAATAATAAATTGTTTCAAATTTAATAAAATATACACTTTTATTTCTCATCTTTAAATTTGTAATTGAAAAATTTTCAATGAGCAGTGTCTTATAAGTTGTATGCAACAAACAGAAATTTCTGCATTACCAAAACGGTCTAATGCTGCTACAACTGTAGATGTAGCTTTGATTACTTATGTATCCGAACATTAGTATTGCGAATATAATAGAGTTATAGGTTGATGCCAACTTTAAATATCCTTTGGAACGAATAAACAGGAAAACTATGAAATTTCTATTTTATATTCCTTTGTTAATTTTTTCGTAGCTTAATCATTCAATCAGTTGTTATATATTAAATGGCCAGTAAAATCATCTCACAATAAAATTATAAAGTATAAAGAGAGACAGAGACAATTTTTGAATTTGACAAAACACTGTATGTGAACATAACATAATTGAGTTATAACATAGGTTATGATTATACTTGTCTCTGAAAAATATTAATCGACTTTATGTTAAATATGAAACGATTTTCCCATTCTTATTACCATTATGTTTAATATATAACAGCAGTAGGGAAAATCATTTGCAATGCTTAATCGTTGGAATAAAATAAAATATTGAATAAAGTGAGCGATGTATATCAGCATATTAGTTCATATATATGTAAGAGTGTTTTTTCTAATTACAGTTTCTATCGATTCTTCTAAAGGTAACGACAAAAGCAGGAACGACTTCCCAGATTTTCAATGGCATTGGCAATTTTTCCGCACGTTTTGAATTGCGTAAAACGACAACCAGTGCAAATAAATAGATATCATAAATGCATACGACTATTATATACATTAAATGACGATTCCTATAAAAGGTGTTGTATGTTTTACAAATTGGACCCTTATATTTTGGATTATAATTACCAAAATACGCGACACATCCATAATAAAAACATTGTACATTCAAAAAATTCAAAGCAACCCAGAATTGAAGATCTAGATCGTGCTTTCAGAGTTTTACAAGAAACTTTGCCAAAATTATTTATAGAACCCCTGGACTATTCGATATACAGTCCTAATTTGGTATTCGAAAATAATATTACCGGTAAACAAACAATAGGATTGTACCATTACGTGAAACAAATCGCACTTTTGCGAACAGTAGGACATTTGAAATATGCTTACGTCAAGTTTGAAGTGCTTAAAATCACAAAACATACTGAGGATTATACTGTGAAAATTAGATGGAGAGTTCGTGGCATATCTGGACTTAAAGTTATGCTTTCATTTTGGAAATATAAACTATGGCAAATGAAAGAAGTTTTTGACGAGCAAGAGTCATGGTATGATGGATTTTCAGTTTGTTATTTAGGACCGGATGGTCTTATACATAAACACGTTGTGGATAGAGTAATGCCAGATGAAAATAAAAAAATAGTTGAAACCGAGTCTGCGCAAAGTTTGCCAACCGGGTCCGTGGCAGTCACATCGCCGAAACTGTAAATGTTGCTGATTATGAAGTAGCAAATTAATTATTTAAAGCTGTTATCAAATGAGGAAAGTAAATAAATACAACTCTACACTTTTGTGTAATTCTATTTAGTAAATTATTAAATACGACAGTGATCTATGTACCAGATTGGAATCGGTTTTCTATACAGACAAGGAATTTAATTGTACGAATTGTGTCAAATAATTCTGAAGAATGTTTTCTGTCGCTAATAAACAATAGCATGTTCTTTTCATTTATAAAAAAAAAAAACAAAAATGTTCTTCAATTAATACCAGTATCTCACATCCTCACCTAAACTAAAGTTTTATATACTTTGAATTCATAATTTTCTTTTTAATCATTCGACATTCGCAATTACTGATAACACATTCAGTGAAAATCGCCTATATGGGGCATCTCGACAACCAAAAGTGGGTGCGATAATTATTCCTATTTATTAACAATGAAGACTGCATATTGCTTCTGATCGGCAATAGTTATCGAGATAGCTGGTGTGTTGCTTATTTGAAATACTATTATATTATATGACAGATATTTTAGTTTTGAAATTATAATTAAAAATTATATATATCCTCAAACTTTTCAATAGACATCAGAAAAATTTATTGACATCTTGTCTTTTAAGAAATTCAGAAATTCATATAACGGATGATGCTCATTATATTCTGTTTTTGTGCTATATTAATTATCACAAATTACATTTCAAAAGCAGAATACTGCTTGCCTTTCGGGATTTCGCGATTTCGTGCCCTAATTTGTTCCTCCGCACATATTATAGCATATAATGACATTATAATCAGTAAAAGCGTCACAGTACATACATGTTTATTATGACGGCTGTATTATATGTTATGATCAAGAAGAATAGTAGACAAGATTACGACATTAGTGACGTAATCAGGACTCAAAATGAAGAAGAATTTTCAAATCGAAACGTAAATGTAAAACATAGTGAACCAAATTGAACAATGTGCACATAAAATATCACAATGAACGTAATTGTTAAAATCGTCATATATTAAATGATCCAATATTAGAATGCATATTTATAATTAAAAATGTTTGTTTTGTTACAAAACGTTCGCCATTTTTGCCAACTTTTTTGTTAGTAGGAAATGTGAAAAAAATCTTAATATACGATTTTTTGTACTATTGTTATAAAATTCCGTCATTGTGTACTTCTTCAGAGCTAACTAAAAACGAATGTCGTAATCTTGTATTCTATCATTCTCGTGTTATGATCATATATAATTTATATTTTTCTTGGCAACTCTATTATTTTCCAGTATATTCAGGTTGCATTATGTGCGTCATTTCATAAATTTTCCACACCGTCAAATTGTTGTGATTTCAGCAAATTTATTGGTGAACCGTGGTTAAGTGAATTGTACTTACACGAGAAATGATTGTATGAACGTAAATGGAAAAGAAAACAAAAAAATATAATGAGTTTTAAAAGAGAAAACTCGGAATCCGTCGGTAAATATACTTGTGATATACAATTTATATCACAATTTTTATATTTTTCGTAGAGCATAGACAATTGTTATGCTATATTTCATCTATGGATAATAGAGAGAAAAAAACAAATGTATTGCAATTCTCCGGTTGCAGTTCTTACCATACTTGTATTTATGAAAGTGATAATTTAAGTGTGAATATATTTTTATTTCCAATTATCCAGGCATTGGTCGAAAATTGTATCATAAAATATATGTATGTATATGTACATAAAAATATGCTCGCAATTTGATAGATACAGTTGCTTTGAAATAATGTATTGTTGTAATTTATATGTATAGCATACGACAATATCTTTTAAACATTTCATATATAGAACTATTCTAAGTTTTAAGGAATGGTAATGAGATTTATTAACTCGTTTACAAAATAATACAATTGTACTAAGTTCTGTAAAGTGATACTGGTTTATCAAGTTATATAACTTTATTTTTAAAGACAATTACATACTATTAAAAACACAAAATATATAATTTTATTGTTGGTTTGTATTTCATTTTAAAAAGTATACAGCGGAAATAAATTTTCTAAGCGACTGAAAATATTGGAATCGTTAATATTTCAAAAAGGAATAACAAATGGAATGCTAACCGTTAAAACATACTTACAAGAAAAAACCGATATACTTTCAAATATTGAAGGCAAAGCTGTTTCAATTGAAACCTTATTGGATGCTCTCCTTGTTTTGTACGATGAATGCTGCAACTCATCGTTGAGACGAGAAAAGACCTTGGCTGATTTTATAAAGTTAGGTAAGTGATGATTATATATATTTTTGTTATATTGTTGTTTTAATGTAGGATCTCACATTCCTACTTTTTACAAACTTATTTTTTGGGGATATTGGTAAACTACTCACTAATATACCGTTGTAATAGATATTTCACTATCAGTCAGATTTTGTTTAATAAATAGAATGTGGGAAAACCTTTCAAATGAGCTATTTCAAAATTAATTCTTTAGTTTCCTGATACTGGGTTTCACTTATATTTATGTTATATACATATCACATATTTTAAGTACTAATAGAAAATTTGTTTTTTTTTTTTTAGTAAAACCAGTGGCGACATTGCTTAAACAGCTGCGTTTATCCCGAGATGACTTTGAAACGATTAAAATTATTGGGCGTGGCGCATTTGGGGAAGTGTGTGTTGTTCGAATGCTTGCAACGCAGCAGATATTCGCAATGAAAACATTAAACAAATGGGAAATGCTAAAACGTGCCGAAACAGCTTGCTTTCGAGAAGAACGCGATGTTTTGGTATACGGTGATAGGCAATGGATAACAAATTTGCATTATGCATTTCAGGATGATAGCAATTTGGTAAGTAAGATTCTATAGGTTCTGAATCAAAGGTTTCCTTTTAATTTCATTGTAATATAGTAAGTCTATGGAGTGATATATTTTTCTTTATATACATTTAATAGTATCTTGTTATGGATTATTACTGCGGTGGAGACTTGTTGACACTTTTAAGTAAATTTGAAGATCGTTTGCCTGAGGATATGGCGAAATTTTATATTGCTGAGACAATTTTGGCGATAGATAGCATACATAAACTCCAATACGTACACCGAGACATTAAGCCGGACAATTTAGTACTTGATATGAAAGGGCACATTCGGTTAGCTGATTTCGGATCTTGTTTACGGATTGGGACAGATGGAATGGTCCAATCAAACGTGGCCGTCGGTACTCCGGATTACATTTCTCCTGAAATACTTCGAGCAATGGAAGATGGTCAAGGTAGATATGGAGCTGAATGTGATTGGTGGTCGCTTGGAGTTTGCATGTATGAAATGTTGTATGGCGAAACACCTTTTTATGCAGAGAGTCTTGTTGAAACATATGGAAAAATAATGAACCATCAAAATTGTTTCGACTTTCCTGCTCAAGAGACTCTTGATTATGTTATATCAGAAGAGGCAAAAGATTTAATGCGGAAACTTATTTGTGCGCCTGAAAATCGTTTAGGTCAACATGGTACAGATGATTTTAAAAGTCATCCATGGTTTGCTGGGTTAGATTGGGGCAACCTTAGATATAGTCAAGCCCCCTATATACCTGAAGTGTCAAGTCCAACAGACACATCTAATTTTGATGTTGATGATACTGATATGCATCTCTCCGACACTGTGCCACCGACAGCAAATGTTGCTTTTTCTGGTCTGCACTTACCATTCATCGGGTTTACTTTTACTCAATGCAGCTCTTTATCTGATTTGGGGAAAGTAGAAATTAATTATGGTCATACAAGTGTCGACGAAGGCGAATCTATGAATCCTGAAATAATGGATGAAAAGTGTAATCTCATTGAAGAAATAAATTGTTTAAAACGAAAAAATTATGACCTTGAAAACAAATTGAAAAACTTTGAAATTATCGAGAAAGCAGCACCCGAAGATAGCAACAACTCCGCATTTATAGCAAGATTGAAAGAATTGGAACAAGAATTGAACGACGTGAAAAGAGAAAAAAATCTCGCATCAAAAGAATATAGTGAAGCATTGGATAGAATAAAAGCTCAGGAAGCTGAATTAAAAGATGCCATATGCCAACGAAAGTTGGCAATGATGGAATACGCAGAAGTTACCGATAAATTATCCGAATTACGTTCTCAAAAACAAAAATTATCGCGGCAGGTAAGTTTCGTCATAAATACTCGATTTGTATAATTTCTACGAAATGTTTTTAATATGATTTATGTGTTGTACTATTCATTTTATTTAAAATATTTAACAGGTTCGTGATAAAGAGGAAGAACTCGAATCAGTTATGAAGAAAATAGACAACTTACGAAATGATCTTCGAAAGGCAGATAAAAATCGACGTGAACTTGAGCTACGAGTAGAAGATGCCATAACAGACATGGCAAAAGAAAAAAAACAAAGAGAACGCTCCGAAGAGTATTGTCGGCAGCTACAATCAGAATTACGGAGCAAAAGTAATACAGATATGAACTCCACTTTCCAAGCGAACGAACCGTTGCGGTACGAAATTGAAAGAATTGAAGTACAATATTCTGAAAAACTGAATCAGCAACAAACCCGCTATAACATTGAACTATCTGAACTGCGAGAGCAACTTATGGAGTCTGAGAAGAATCGGGACTTTTTAATAATAGAACTTCAAAAAACGCGCGAAAAATGCGACTTAAGTAGATTAGAATCTCAAAACGATACCGTAGATACATTAAGTGAACAGAAAAAAATGTATGAACAAGAAAAGAGTATATGGGTAGAAGAAAAGAGAAGATTAATAACGGAAATGGAAAATCTCAAGGAATCTATAAGACAACTTCAAACAAAGCAAGTAGAAGACCAAAATAATTGTGAAGAATTAAGGTACTATTTTATGTGCGCACTTCTATGTATGTTTATTAATTATCTCCTTAAGTACACACTTAATACATTTTGGCTCAAAATATTTTTTTCCCCGAATATTGATAGGACAAAACGGCAAGCTATCATACATTGGGAACGACAAATGTCAGAAATAATACAGTGGGTATCTGACGAAAAGGATGCTCGAAGTTACTTACAAGCCTTAGCAACGAAAATGACTGAGGAAGTTGAATATCTAAAACACTCAGGTAAACAGTTTTAAATACAAAATATAATTACAATTATTATATATATGTGTATACATATGTATGCTGTTTTTACTACACCAATTGCAAAAATAGGATTTATACTATATTTATTAGGACTATATTTATTGCGATGATATTGTTTGCTGTAAATTTTTGTAAAATTTAATAGTCTAGAACACAAGGTTTGTGATTCAGTTCAAAAAAAATTTTTTTTTTTGTTAAATTGCAGGTATTCTTGGAAAATATATATTCTCTAGTGTTATGTGTGTTGTTATAGAATATTTACTAAAGTATTGACAATAATTATCTATGCAGTTATATTATTCTACCAGTATTCACTTCATATTTCATAAAATTCTTTATTAATATGATCTATACATATAGGCTCGTTTCAGCAAAACTATGAAACAAAAAATTGGCGAAATAGACGTTCTCAAAAACTCGATAAGATGGAGTTATTGAATTTGCAAAGTTCACTTCAGGCTGAGATACAGGCAAAAACACTTATTTCGGAAGAACTTAGCCGGACACGAGCGGAATTAATTGCAACTCAAAAGTATGTTAACAATTTATAATATGTAACTAATTATAATTTGTTAAAATGCATTTTTCATCAATGCCAAAGTGATTAGTTGAGGAAAATGTACGCCCATAAATAGATAATCATCGACGGAATGGAAAGTTTTTCTTTTATTTTTTAATTTAATCATATTTTTTATTTGCAAAATATGTTTTACATATTATAACCAACCCGAAACTATGTTAAAGTTATAACAAGAGCAAGGCGATTCTAATTAATATTATCAACATGAAACATTATGTTTCTCGCTATTTATTTTCATATATAAAATTTTCAAATAAAAATTATTATTTACTAAAAAATGTTTACTCTTAGGGATTTAAGAGAAAGCCGTAACCGTTGTGACTCAGCTTTATATGAGCTTCATCATAAGGAAAATGAAATTCGCGATATTCAGAAAACATTAGAAACTTCGGAAGGATGTAAGTATGCATTTATTACTGTTATATAGAAAATTATATTTAACCGTGGTTAAAAACTGCATTTTAAATCTGATGTTTTCGTTTATGTCCTATTATAAGTAGGATTTATTCATAAAAAATAAAATTAGTGTTGAGGAATATAACTTGCAATAAATCCAGATTTTTCAAGTGCTGCTATTAGTATTTTACTAATTTATGGAAAGTCTACGGACTGTAACAAAACTAGTTTGATTAAATCGACAACGATTATAGACATTTTGTTATTCTATAATATGTATAACCGAACTTTGAAATATTAGCTTATATGATGATAGAAGTAATGAATTTTAGCATACTTTTACTTATATTTATTTATTTTTTATTTTATTTTATCTTTATTATTATTTATTTTTAGTTTTATGCATAAAAATTATCATAACGAAAATTTGTAAAGTTGTCTATGATTTTATTTAAATAATTATTTATAAAGTTTAGTCAATTATTTTTTTATTGTGTCTTATCGACAAATATATTTATTCATTATTTTTAATTCATAATTTGTAGATAAATTGTATATACAAGATATGCTAACTAAGTTATTGGAGGATAGTATGAAGTTATGCCCAGTACGGGGGCGAAGAATTGGAAAAAGCATGACAACAGAATTCTACAGAAACACGCCAATAAATATTCATCGCGACAAACTCGCAGAGCTTGCCGATCCTCTTAATGAGTTAATTACTAATTTAAAAAAAGCAAGTGAAAGCATAGGTACCAATTTAATGACAGGGGAAACTAAAGTTATAGATTTATTAAGATTTTCACTGCAAATGCAACAAGCCCAACAAGAACCAACGCACGAAGAGTCGCAATTTATTATTCAAAGACTTGCAAAAAAAATTGTACATCGATGTAGCATATCTTTATGGGTTGGAGTTACATCGTGTTTTGTAGGCATATTTTTGTTCTTGTTACGCAATTATAACTTTGAAAAAATTTTTACAGTTAAAAATTCTTAAGATGATCACACAATATTTTAAAAGGGTTGTATAGAAATAATAAACTTAAAATCTTAGCTTTTTATTGACTTCATAAATTTGTTGTTGAATATTGTTAAGCAGTTTTATAAACAATTAAAATAAAGAGAACACAATAAATAAATAAATAAAAGATATATTACGAAAAGTGTTTGCAGATAGGTAATCAAAAACGTTATTTTTTATAACTTAACTAATTGCGTGTTTTTAGCATGAAATATTTTTAATTACCAGAAATCCAACATTCATTATGCATTCCATAAGAGTTTCTTGTTTACTAAACTAACAAAATTATTTGCCTTAAAATCAAACACTACTGAGTATAATTCAAAAGATAAAGAAAGCAAATGTAATAGCATTATATGCTTAGTGTACCACTATTGTTTCAAAAGGCAACATTCTGGTCTTTATCTGTATTAATATTAAATTATATTAATTGAGTTTAAAGGTTGTTTAGGAGTAATTTAAGTGAAAAGCGATTGTTTTCAGTAGTTCTTAATAAAAAAAGGTTTTAGAAAGAAATCTTGCATAGTTATATTGGAAAAATATATTTGTATATAAACATTTTAATATTCAAATTAAAATTTCTTTAAATTTTTGCATAATATTGCATCATTTTTGGTACACATATACATTATGTATTTGCTTATTATTTCATTGCGTTTTTTAAGTTTTATGCTAATAATTCACATTTTTCTCATTTCATGTCGCTTTTTATTGATCCTGCAACGATGCGTGTTAAATCGTAATATCCAATTTGCCTGGTTTACTGCCTAATAACCTAACTAATGAATACATTGATTGCATAATTGTATTTATGTATGTAAATTTACGCTTTCCTTAATCTCCGTTTTTATCAACGACTATGTGATATATGAATGATAATTTTAACAGTTCTGGAAAGACCTTCTTCGCAAACGTCTTGTAACTATTTCTTTAAAGAATCTGCAGGAAATATTGAAATTCCAGATATTGATGCTGATAGTAATATTTCCAGGGATGTAATGGTTTGTTTACTAATGCCTATTAGTTCTATTGATAACTATAAATGTATTTTTTTACAGGGTAGTTCATTTAATAACAATTTGTCACTCGGAAATTTGAAACAAAATCAAAACTCTTCTGCAACTTCAAGTAGTTCGTATACAATTCGGTATCCGCAAAACTCGAAACTTGACTCACTATATCCATATTATATGGTAGAAAAAAAACATTTTTTAACAACAGATTACAAAAATGAACAAGATAATAGTGATCTGGATGACATTCACGGTCATCATAGTAAGTCAAGCTCAAAGAGCAGCATTAGTGTAAAACCTCTTGATATACATTCTACGAATGTAGCAACTACGAAGGTGCACCAGTTTTTGGTCAGAACTTTCAGCAGCCCAACAAAATGTAATCACTGCACTTCACTGATGGTTGGCCTAACTAGACAGGGTGTTGTATGTGAATTTTGTGGTTTTGCCTGTCACACTGTTTGTTGCCAGAAAGTTCCTACAATATGTCCTGTGCCGGTTGATCAAACGAAGCGGCCGCTGGGAATTGACCCAACTCGAGGGATCGGTACTGCATATGAGGGATATGTAAAAGTGCCAAAGATGGGCATAATAAAAAGGGGTTGGGTGCGTCAATTTGTAGTCGTATGTGATTTCAAGTTATTCTTATACGATATATCAGCGGAAAGAAGTGCTTTACCCAGTGTGAATGTTTCACAAGTTCTAGACATGAGAGATCCGGAATTCGCGGTTGCCAGTGTCCGAGAGAGTGACGTCATACATGCTACTAAAAAAGATGTGCCATGTATATTTAGGGTAAGTTTTGTTTAGCTTCTTAATTTAAAAGCGTTATTAATAATATATTATAATAACTTCGTAATTTTATTATAACTCACATATTGTTGAGTCTTTTAATACTTATAATTTTGTGAAATATTTAATATACGAAATTTAAAAAATATGCATTTGTTTCAATATATTTAAACAATTTTAGATAAAGACTTCGTTGATTGAAGGAGGTCCCACGTGTAACACACTAATGTTAGCAGACAATGAAACAGAAAAGCGAAAATGGGTAGTTGCCTTAGGGGAATTGCATCGCATATTGAAACGTAATAATCTTCCCAATACAGCTATATTTAAAGTGCACGAAATACTAGACAGCTCTCTGACAATTGTGAGGAGTGCTTTAAGCTCTGTTATAGTTTATCCTGATCAGTTTTTATTGGGAACAGAGGAGGGTTTATATTGTATTAATCTGGAGGAATATGGTAAGTTGTCAGCACTTTTTAACAAAAATCATACAGTGTATTCGAAAGCTAACTTTGTTTTAAATAAGTTCATTCTTTTTTTTTTTTTTTTGATTTTCACAGAAATTAATCGCATTGGTGAAAGTAAAAAGATTATTCAAATGTGGTACGTTGAAGAAGAGCACATTCTAGTCATTTTGTGCGGTAAACAAAGACATATAAGATTACTTCCTATAAGAGCTTTGGAAGTGAGCGACGTAGAATGGATAAAAGTATCAGACTCAAAAAATTGTATAGCGGCATGCACCGGTGTCATTCGTCGGTCCCCTGTCAATGTGTATGCCTTTGTCGTTGCATTGAAGCGTCCAACTAATCAAACACAAGTGGTCGTGTATGAGATAAATCGAAACCATTTGAGACATCAAAAAATGTGTGAATTCACTGTGGCGTATCCAGTCCAGAGCCTTCAAATTTTGTCTGATATTAGGCTTGTTATTGGTCATCAAAGTGGTTTCACTGCCTATTATTTGCAGGGCGAAGCGACGACTACTTGTAAGAACACACAATATAAATTTTATTTTTTTAACTAATACATATATTTAATTTTTAGCATTAATACATCCGGAAAATCAATTATGTGCCTTTTTGAATTATTCTGGCGTGGATGCTGTTCGTGTAATTGAAATACAGTGTCCCGGAGGAATTTTCGGAGAGTATTTATTAGTATTCCAAACTTTAGCCATTTATGTTGATCTTCAAGGCAGAAAATCCCGGGATCGAGAGATTACTTATCCAGCTAATCCAACTCATATAAGTAAATTAATATTTTTCCTACTACATACGTTCACATATTAGTAACAATTTAATATGTTTTATATCCTCTTTCTGGTATATTTTACATTATTTTATTATTATTATTTCCAGCGTATTTGGATGGACATTTGTTGGTATTTTCAGAAACGCATGTGGACATTTTCAACACCCAAACCGCAGATTGGGTACAATCGATTGGACTAAAAAGAGCCCAACCTTTAGGACCACAAACAAATTTTGTTTTGACCTACGTTAACGATGCGCCCTTAGTAGTATATTTAGCTAATATACACACAAGTATATATCTATTATTGTGTTATTAAATACGTCATAGGAATATTGTTAACTTTTTTATAGAAGAACTTATTCACATTGGGTCTGCAGAAAAATCAGGATCTAAAAATCCACGCCGACGATTTTCTGTTCGTGAAGTGAACAAGTCATTTAAGAGGTATACAAAATATTTAATAGAAAATTAAATTTATTTGAAAAGGCATTTATTAAAAAAAAAGGAAATTTACCTCATTTATATAACCCATTTGCTGTATTTGAAATAAAAAAATGTTAAATTGGTTCTTATTTTAGCACAAGCGATAGGAGATCTAAAATGATATCAGCTCCAACAAATTTTAATCACATTTCACATATGGGACCAGGTGACGGAATTCAAAATCAAAGGCTTTTGGATCTTCCAACTACTATAGAAACAGCTGATCAGATTAGCAACCAATCTTTTATTATACGTCAATCTTCACATACACCACACGCTACTGCACGCCAAATGATTAATTCACAAAATGGTTAAATATTAATATTAAATAGAATTTATATTAATAGTTATTCAATTGCAGGAAATCCACAAAAAGCTCTTACAATTGATCAACAGAGAACTATTGAATTAGACCAACATCAAGCACAAGCTCGCTCTCCAAGTCCTGTTTCTAATATGAGCTCACCAAAAGAATCGCCCGATATACAATCTTATTTGCCGTTTTAAGGTCTTACAACGTATTATTTTTTATACTTATTTATTTTTTTATGTTTTATTATAATTAGATTTACCCTTTTTTAAATAAATATGCTCATACTTATATGTATGTATGTATGTATGTTTAAGACAATGTGAGGGCAAAATATGAATTTTATACAAGAATGATGAACTGATGCATAATAGTGTTTATTCCAGTGTAGTCTGTACTCATTGGTACGAAACCTAAAGGAAAGATATTTTATTTCAAACTTTGCCTATCATACAAAATAGTAATTAAAAAGAAATGAAGCGCTTTGTATAGCAATGACAGTTTGATTTCTCTATGCAAATCGAATGGTTAGTAATATGGGAACATTAACAGCATATGTGTGTATATTGACAAATATACCATAAATTGTAGCTGATAGAAATTAACGCAAATTTACAATATTGTCTTATAAATTAAATAGTAAAAAACGGAAATACTGCTATATAATATAAGTTAGTACAAAAGGATACGTAGCAAAAGCTTCATTGAAAAAATTTCAATACACAAATAGATAGAAATCTATTACATTTAGAGTATGCGGTTATTATGAGCGACGAGTCTGTTGGTATTTTTGGATTTTAAATGCTTTTGTTACCAAACTAAAATTCGGTTGTCCTTTGCTTTGATTAAAAGTAAACATGGGCCAAAAATGATACAAAAATATTTTTTTCAATATCTTGACACAAGCATTCCTTGTCCTATTCGTAAACAAATAACAAATATTGACAGTTGTTGGAAATGACATTGTATGTCCATGGTCATCACTACAGTACATAGTCATCACGGATATGGCTTAGTGATATGTTTTCAGGTAGAAAACTGCAAAATCTTCCCTGACTTCTGATTCACTTAAATTCAATAGAAAATGTTTTAATCATCCTTCCATATCACGATAACCCCCTATTTGCATTTCATTTACTTCCTCAGCCCTTTTGAACGAAACGCCCTGTTTTGTTCCATTTTCCAAATCGTATCTCTGTCAAAAACCACTTTAATATTTTTCATGTAAAGCAATATTAAAGAATACCTTTAAGAAATTAAAATACTAGAGGATACTAAAGTGAATATATTTAATTCTATAAATGTGAATGCCAAAAGTGAATATTATTATATTATTTATTGTGTGTACGAGTTTCAACAATATGATTGCGGATTTTTAATGAACAGTTTTGTTTTGTATAGTGTGTTTTTATCAAATAAAAGTCGTACAGCCTCATGGTGGGTTTACATTTTTAATAGATATTTGTTTTTGGGTGTTAAATGTTATAATTGTAGTATATGTCTTTATATTACTAGAAAATATTCTTAATAAAAATGTATGTTGTAAACATCCTTTGCTATTGCATTACTAAGAGCAGTTCTGCGTATGACAAATTGTCCGCTATTATTTGAACTTTAATTGTAAATACAAACACCGTATATTATTTCCAAATACATATATTGCTTACAGGTTTATTAATTTTGCACTACCTTTGCCATTTAATATCTATTATTTATAATTTACACAGCTCCAAGCCAAAAACTTTATTTTTTCATTGTCAGTATCTAAAGACACAGCCTTCGTCCAATAGACGGTTACTAGACATAGCAGAATAATGTTTTTACTATTTTATTTTTGAGAAATGAGAAGTTCATAATCGGAACAAAATATGCAAGATGTCTGAAGACCAACCCATGTAATTCATTAATTTTTTTTATTTTTTTATTACAGGTTTCTTATTGAATATACGTATATATTTCGACGCATAAATGTGTAAAAAGTTAAAAACTAAGCATGAATCAAATAAAAAATATTGGAAGTTCTGAAAATCCAAAACATCATAACTTCCAAAGTAATAATACCAGTTCAGTGAAACGGAATAACTCGGCAGAAATAAGTATAAGTTCAACAAAAAAAATTAAATTAGATGTGTCCAATAACACTATTTGGAATCTTGAAGGCAATGTAATTAAGAAACCATTGAGCGAGAGCACTAAGGACGAGCATATAAAGAAGAGTTTTAAAAGAGATTCTGTGTCAAAAACTTTTCAAAATTTTTCAAATCAAGATTGTGAAATACCTGAAACGGTAAAACCATCTTTTAATTCAGACGATTTTGTAGTTATTTCGTCAAATGTGTCGGACTATATTGATGATAAAGATTGCGACAAAAGCATCAGAAATAAGCCAATTTCCGAGACAAGTAGCAGTTTGTTAAATACCAATATAAGTGGACGAAAAGAGTTAAATACCAAATGTGCAGGACAAATTGAATCCGCTGATTTAGGCATATCGCCAATAAATCAAGAAATAAGTGCTAACGAATTTGATGTTGTCATGATGTCATCTATGCAGGAACAAAAGCCAATACAACAATTATCTTTGAGTTCTGATAACAGTCTCTCTGGATCGCTTTCTCGTGTTGTAGCTTCAGCTGGAAATATTATGCGACCAGGTACATTGACTTATACTCGTATAACGACTGCAAGTACAATATCTGCCGGCATACCACAAAATGCATCAGTATTGAATAGAAGAAATATATCTCCAAATTTGAAGAATTCGCAAGTGATGATGACAAATAAGAAGCTTCCATCGGAGATTACACAAACTACAGCAAAAGTTTCAATTGGTAATACCACAATATCTGTTCCATTGTTAAAACCCTTAAATTCTTCACAACACGGTCACCAAGGCAGCTCTGGATCTTCCGAGCTGCAGAAACAATCTCAAACGAATACGCAGACATCTTCACAACAACTTTCTTCTCAAACACAAATAAATTTAAGCAAAATACTGACGACTAAGCAAGGGTATAAGGGTAGTCATCCAACTATAGTATCGCTTTCTCAGCTTCAAATTAAACCAGTATCAACAACGAAGCTTGTTCAAACTAAAGTTTTTGGTAAGAAGCTACCACAACTTCAGTGTTCCGTAACTACAAATTCGCAACCTAATTCTGGACTTGTTACAATTGCCGTATCAAAAGCTAAACCTAGTATAGCTCTCAATCAATCGGGTTCAAAAAAAATAAGTTTCAAAACAGATTCCGGAGGCTTATTACACAATAATGCACATTTAGAAGATGGAACAAATATATCTGACAATATTTCGGCAATTGAAACAATTGATTTTGCAAATGAAAAAGTAGAAAAATCAACCAGCGATAATCAGATGTTAGACTCCAATATATCGAAAACCTTGGGTTCCATACAAAATCCTGTAAAAATAGTACCTCCAGTCACTGATGAAATTACGTTAAATAAAACGGCGGCTACTATTAAAAAGGTTTTAAATCCAAATGTCAATATCCTACCTTTACTAACGCCAATATCAAAGAATACGGAGCACCAAGGAAACACAAATGTTTATCCAGCTGTTAGTATAATTAGACAACATGTCCCTCAATTAATTACAACATCAGCTACAACAACATGTGTCTCCGTTTCAACGGGTGTGTCAGATAACAATATCCAGACAGAATTCCATAGTACAAAACAAACAAATCTGAATAATTTATGTGGGAAATTAAATTCATCATCCATAATTTCGATTCCAAAAAACATTTCATTAGTTTTATCAAAAAATAACCCAACTCAACAATCAAAGGCAAATATAGTGTCTAATTCAATTAGAAACTCAAACTTAATCGATCAGAAGGTAAAAAAAATCAATTTAACAGTTTCAAGTGCACTTAATGTATCTGCAGTTAGTTCGATGAATATGGTACAGCCTTTTAATGCCAACAATCTTTCATCGACACAAAATCAATCACAGGAAACAAGTCCAATTAATAAATCTACAGTTATATCAGTCGCAGTACAACCTCCTAATTTAATAAACTCAACTGATCAGAGCTCACTACCTCGTAAAACGGTCAAAGTAACACCCTACACATTGTCTTCGTTGGGACAACATTTGGATAAACGATGCAAATCACTTGAGGTACATGAACAAGAATATCGACAGAATGTTGATATTTTGCCTTCAAAACGAAGCAAGCTTGAAAGTTCTGAGTGCAATGCAGATGTATTCGAGAGTTTGAACAAAAAAGAAGCAGTTGATAATACGCATTCCTTTGTTGAAGCAAAATCCATCAAAAATTTTGACAAGCATGGAAACATTGAATTTAATAAGTCGCCTATAAATGTTTCTAAATCAGAGGATTCCAACAATGTTCTTCTTAAAAAACTTCTTCAAAATTCCAGTAATTCGCAACATCTAAATATTCACACGTCCATAGCTACCAATATACCAAACCCAGTTACGAACTCAACACCAGCATCTATTTGTAGTCAAGTATTATCTGCCAGAAAAGTGATTAATGTGCGTGCACCTAGTTTGGGTTTAGTTAGTTCTTTGGAGGCACAATTGGCCCGCCCAGTTATACCTCCTGTCCCAGCGACATCTTCAGCCCCGGTTCAAACTGAGATTTCAAAACCACAGAAAACTGACGAGCAAGAAGATTTAAAAAATAAAATCAACAATGAAATCACAGCATCTCAAAATGATGTGAAAATAAAACCTGTCCAAGTGATTTCAAAAGAAACGTCATTTGTCTCCAATCCGAACATTACCCCATTCTCATTAGAAGATCCGTGTCGCTCCAAAATGCAAGTTACAACAGTTACTGGGCAGGACATTGAACATGATTCGCTTAAAACAAGTAAAGCTTCATGTGAGAAAAGCGATACCAGTAATTCATCACAACAAAATTACTCACATAACACACAGCAAAAAGAATCCAATGGAAATGAGGTTGAAGAAGGTGGAAATTCACTGGGAAATATTTTCTCTGCTAATAAAACGTAAGTTGAGCGAGCATTAACTATGTATATTATTGCTATTTGGCTAAATGGCTACGTAAAACATTCAGAGCAGCATTAGTTTACTGTCAAGTTTTTCATCACATTCAACAAACTTTTATACGAGCACATATATTTGAAATGTGTTTAACTATTTAGAATTGCATATCAGCTTTATATACAAATATTCGCCCAACCATACTAAAACTTATTCAATTTTTTAACTAAATTTCTTGAAGATAATATTTTTGATATGCCGTTCAAAGGAAACAGCGAATATAATATGAATGTTACGAAATGAAATTGCTTTTCAGAATCTAACATTAATTCAAATTAAACACTGTACCCTACAATACAATACCATATAATACCATACCATAGAGGATGTAGGATAATAAATATACATATGTATTCGTATAAAAAGCTTATAAAGCAAATGGTTCAATTTTGCCAAAAGGTTAACTCTTAAAATATGATTCTCAAAAGCTTGTGAATATTCTTCATATATCGGATAATTATTAAATTAGTAATCCTCATTCGTTGTTATCGCATTCAGTAGATGCAATGAACTTTTACCTATTAACTATTCATATATATGTACGTGTAATAATATTTAACTAATCCTTTTTTTACATTTTAAGGTCCTCCAATGTTGGCAAAGACAGCATAAATAACCAAAATTTTGGCAGTGATGTGCCAAATCATTTCCCCATAATTGAGAGAAAGGAAGAGGCTTGCGGTGAAAAGTTGTCCAGTTTTGTAACATCTCTGACAGATCCATCAGAAAAAGCGGAAAAAAACGAAAATATTAAAACGAAACCTTATGTTAACAATCTGTTAGATGCATCTGCGAAGTCAAAGACACCATCCAGATATGATAATGATTCGAATATTCAAGTAAATTTAAAGTCGGATAATAAACATAATCTTAATGATATGAGTATACCTTCCGAATGCAATAATCCAAATAATATTGTATCTACCGATCAGAAGACAATAATAGTAGATAAAGATATTGAGTCCAAAAAGAAACGGAAAAGAGAATACCAAAAGCAACGCAGGTTGTTGCTAAGTGGGAAGGAGACTAATGCGAACATAGTTAACTCTACTACAAATGTACCTGGACCAAAAAAGAGGTCAAGAAAACTTTCCAAAATCGAAGAGGATTACGACAATTTCATTGACAATTTAATGACACATCTAAAGCAAATGAAACCGTTGCAGGTTTTGGAACCTCTATTAAATAGAAATTTCCTTGTTTGTAATGCATATGGGTTAAGTAGCAATCTTCCTCGTGGAGTAAGTAGTAAAGAGAATGGCGATGTTTTGCAAACTCCCCCACTCTTGGGAGAGTATGGAAATGCGCATCATTCCAATGCAAATACATTATATGACACGGAGTCATTTCATTCATCAGAAAGTAACAAAGAGAAAAAATTGTCTACAATTCAAAATGATTTTTATGATCAGGAATTCTCATCAAATACACGAAATAATTATAGCGACAGGTACTTGCGAGTATGGAGTATAATGAAAGAACGCAGCATTGAGTCCTCAGATATTGTAACCAACTGTAGTGTCAATAATGTCGATGTAGTAAATACGATTGGAGATAAATTCAATAGGTTGTCTTTACAGCAACTTATTTATCCCGGCTTAGTTGTAATGAATAAAAACAATGAGCATTACGTGGATCGAATGTCACCAAGTATCCCATTTATCGATTCAACATTTAGTATTAAAAAGAGCTGCCTTGTAAAAGCGATAAAGCAAATTGACGGCATTGAAAATGCTAACCAGATTTTAAATAATGGGACCGATATGAGGTAACAATTTACAGTTTTAAACTTTATTTTCTACTTCTGTGATTTAATTTACTACAATTATTAACCCATTGCCATCATACCTACTGATTCTTATTTTTTTGTCAAAAATGTGTATATTATAAAAAAAACTGTAATATAACACAACTGACTATTTGCTTTTATAACAAGCAATAATATATATATTTCCTTTTTAGACCGAAACGTGATGAAAGCAACAACCGAGTGGTTACATTGTCCGTTCAATTTTCGGCTGTTAATAACATATTTGGGGTGCTTAAAGACTTGGCCAATCTGTTGCATATTCCAGCGCCGACAATGTATAAAGTAATTGATAAACCAACATTTAATTTATCTCACGACCTTACACCAAAGAGCAATATTAAGTTAACAACTAAAAGTCAAACAAGTTTTCAACAAGATGTGATGTGTGGCAGAAAAAAAATTTGCTATAATTGCGGTAACTCAATTTTAGATTCGAGAATTCAATCTTTTAAAACTCCTTTTTGTGATATAAAAGAAATTTGCCCCTCTAACTTGTCGCCAAATTTATCGCCAATGAAATTGCAATTCTGTAACAAATATTGTTATGAACACTTCAATAATCCTCATAAATCGCAAACCTTAAATTTAAAATCAAAAATTGAAGACGTTCAAGTAACTACTGAAGAAAAGTTTAATGAGGAAAACTTAACCGGGAACAGGTCTACGGCAAATCAAAATAATATATCTAAAAATAATAAAGCTAAAAATTGCATTTACAAACATTACAGTGTTAACTGTTTTAAGGAGTCAAGTCAAAGCCGTATTTCTGAGAATGTTAAGAAAGGCAGTGAAACATGTTTGGATGAAAATAATGAACAAAGTGGATTTGCTAGTTGTATCTTAAATAGTTCAATTGAAGATTTGAGGGAGTGTGTTTTTTGTTACCAACGTGGGGACGGCGCAGCCAATGGCCCATCTCGACTACTCAATTTCGATATAGATAAATGGGTAAGTTTTTATTAAAAATTAGTCAAGTGTTCGTATATACATATGTGTCACCTTGTACCCTTATTTGTATTTGGTAGAACAAAGTAAATTTTCTGAAAATAATAATAGTCTTTAGTAAAGCCTAAAATACAGTATTTGTATGACAACATACTAACATATCTGTATTAGAGCTAACATACAATTTGCATGTTAAGTAAACAAGCCTGTTATGTCCAGAATATATGTATATCTGTACTCGGACAAAGATTTCGAATGTCTCATCAATTAGACTTGTGAAAATATTACCAAAATTACAATTGTCACTTTTATGGATTACATTTCTTAAAATAAGTACATTAATATGTAATATTATTTATAATAATTCACTATCATTCTAGGTACATTTAAATTGCGCTCTATGGTCCAGCGAAGTGTATGAGACTATAAGTGGTGGCCTTATGAACTTTCCAGCAGCTTTACAGATGGGCCTTAATCAATCGTGTAGCGGATGTCAACAAATTGGTGCCACAGTACGCTGTTTTAAAAATCGTTGTACCCAAGTTTTTCATTTACCTTGTGCAATAAGAGAGCATTGTGTTTTCTACAAAAACAAAACCATACATTGTCAGCAGCATGCAAATCGATTAGAAAAAGAAAATGAATTGTCATCTCTTACCGTTCATAGACGAGTATTTGTCGAAAGAGATGAAAATAGGCAAGTGGCAACAGTAATGCATCACTCAGAATTAACAAACTTACTTCGAGTCGGTACCTTAATTTTTTTAAATATTGGGCAATTACTTCCTCACCAGTTAGAAGCCTTTCACACCATAGATCACATATACCCTGTGGGATATAAAGTGGTAAGTAAAACAATTATAATTAAATCATATATATGATATGATCATGTATAGAAGTGAAATAGATAAATAGTATATTTGTATTATAATGTAATTTCTAGATTCGATTTTACTGGTCTATGAAGAAGCCAAATCGACGTTGTCGATATGTATGCTCAATAAATGAAACTGCTGGTCGACCTGAATTCCGTATACAGGTGCAGGAACCTGGAAGCGAAATTGAATTACGCGATTCCTCCCCTAATGCAGTTTGGAAACAAATTTTAACACCCATCGCATCTATGCGTAAAAACAATAAAATTGTACAACTGTTCCCTCAATTTATTTCCGGCGAAGATCTCTTTGGATTAACAGAGCCTTCTGTAGTTAGAATTATTGAGAGCTTACCGGGCATAGAAACACTAACGAACTATCGTTTTAAATATGGACGTAATCCTCTGTTAGAATTGCCACTTGCAATAAACCCAAGTGGTTCTGCACGCACCGAGCCAAAGCAGCGACAAATAGTTGCTTGGAGAAAGCCTCATACTCAAAGAACTGGCTCAGCTGCGAATCAACGTATGGCAAATTCTACAACATCTATTGCAGGCGAAATAGCATGTCCGTACAGTAAGCAATTTGTCCACTCGAAAAGTTCTCAATATAAAAAAATGAAACAGGAATGGAGAAATAATGTATACTTGGCGAGGTAAATATCCATTATCACATTGTACATATATACTGATACTACATATATGTATACATATAACAGTGGCCTGATCTGAACTTTTCTCCTTATTTCCAGATCAAAAATACAAGGCCTTGGTTTATATGCTGCGCGTGATATAGAAAAGCATACCATGATAATAGAATATATTGGTGAAGTTATTCGCACAGAAGTGTCGGAAATTAGAGAGAAACAATATGAAGCGAAGGTATTTTACATGTCATACATATTAGAATAAAAAAAGGGAAGAAAAAAAACGAAGCCTTCCCCATTTCATTGCAATGTATTATATATTAGAAAAAACTATATTTCCATATTAAAATTGTTGGATATATGTCGATATTAAAAATATACTAGTCGAAAAATTTCCTTATTTATTTGTATACATTTATTGTTTATTATTTAGAATCGAGGAATATATATGTTTCGTCTGGATGAAGATAGAGTCGTCGATGCTACCCTGTCTGGAGGATTAGCTCGTTATATAAATCACGCTTGCAATCCTAACTGTGTAACTGAGACTGTTGATGTTGATCGTGAACTTAGGATTATAATATTTGCTAAGCGAAGGATTAACAGAGGCGAAGAGGTAGTTGCTCTAATAATAAAGCGTAAGAGAGATAAATTTTACCTAACGATATACTCTTTTTTCAGCTATCTTATGATTATAAATTTGACATTGAAGACGATGCCCATAAAATATCTTGCATGTGCGGTTCTCCCAACTGCAGAAAATGGATGAATTAAGCAGCTATATATGACGTAAATTATATTCAACTCATATCAATGTTGTATGAAATAAAATTAATAAATCAAAATACTTATTATAATAGTTATAAACTGTGGTATTTAGTACCCCAAATAGTTATCTATAACAATGTAACATTATATATAATAAATTAAAGTTGCGTGGAATTTTGTATTTGCAGAAAAATTATGATTATTATTTTCAAAAAACTGTTGTGTGCTTTCCGAACCTTTTACTGAATATATTCTTATACACGTATAACACAAAATATAATTACATTGCTCACATAAAAGTTCTTTTTACAAGTCGTAAAATTATCTAGTTACATATTGGTTTATGTTTATTTGTTCTAGAAGAATTTATTCCGCTACATGTCTATACCCGTACATCCGTGCAACCCACATTGCGTTTCAGCACCTCATGCTGCAAGGTAATACAAAGATTAAGTAATAATCTCGGCATTTCCAAAACTGCTAGCAGTCATATCATAATGTGAAACATATAGTTTTACAACATAAAACACAAATTAGTAAACTCAGAGATCGCATTTTACATAGTTTCACCTATTTCATAATTTGTATTTGATATTTGAAACACTTAATTTATTTTGCATGGATTCGAATTACTAAATTATAATATTCATATTTGAAGCTGAAATGATGGAAATATAGTTCTGTATACATTTTAAGTATTGCTTGTAAAATAAAAATGATAACTAAATATATTGTATATGTTAAATCACCTGAGTTTTTTTATTGTAGGTATGTTTATTTTGCAACAACTAATGAACAGCGAAATGTGTACATTCTTTACCTTGTCATGTAAAATTATTTATAACTTTACGTATAATAATGTAGGTTTTGTTCTTATGAATATTTTATGCCGCGAAATGAACCGCTTTGTATAGGCGGTCCACATTTTCATTGCTAACAATTTGAAAGTACATACATACATATGTATATCTTTCTAAGTTCCCCGAAATATTTCGCAAAGTTGGATACTTATCTGCAATCACACTTATACATACATATATACTGAGTGTACGTACATAACAGTACACATTATTTCTTGGTAGATATTTTATTTCATATTTAGATATATGTACTTACATTCTTATATACAAACATACAATGTCTATATTTATATTTAGTGTACCTAGCATCTTGCATAATGCATATTAGGTAAACATATATATGTATATGTGTTCAAACATGTGTTCATTTAAATATCCCAATTGGCCATCAATGCGTGTTTAGCTACAATAAAAAATACTACATGTAGAAGACATAACTATATACATATGTACATTTGATGATAATGCCAACATCAGTCGGATATTTGAATTAAAATATATATGTTACTTTTACAAAATAATGAACTAATAAACAGTTACATTCTTAAATAGGCCATACTCTGGCCTATAGAATATATGTATACGTACATACATACATATGTATTTTCTATACGTCTATACAGACGTACATACATATATACATATATATGTAAATGTATACTTTGTTATTGGGACGTTAAATAATACATTAGTATAATAACTACATGATGCATGTGTGTACATATATACGATTCTATTGTTTAAGACAAAACCTCTAAACCAAGCTCTTATAATTCCATTCTTGTTTGTGATATTAAATGATAAAGTAAACTTTGTAAGAATGAGTTGGTTTTCGTTTTCAACATTGCTTGCTTTTTTAGAATTAGTAAGTAAAAAATTAAGATATATGGAATTTAAGCTTGGCTATGTATCTTATACGAATTAATAAAAATATCGTGATAATAACATAAATACATAATCGGTACACATTATCATTTATTACAGTTTATGTGCAGTGTGCTTGGTGTATATTGAAATTTATTAATTTAATTTTGAATGTTTAATAATAGTTGATAAATTAAACGTTAGCCAGGTTTTCTTTATGCTGAAAAATGTAGTTAACAAATGCAAATACAACACGAAACATATGTACGTACTTAGTAAATATATGTGTATATGTAAGAATGCGTTCATATGGATGTACATGCATGTGCGTGTACTTATATGTTGAAATACGTATCTGGAAGTAAAACTATTAGAATTTATTCAAAAATGATTTTTATTATATATATATATTTTTAATTTTGCCTATTGTTATGTACACAAATGTATCTACATACATGTGCAACAACCTTTCGGAAAACCAACAATTGCGCACGATGCACCTCATGACATGGCATATTTAGGTACATACATACATATTTATACATTGCCCATATTTACATCGATTTAAACGTACCTACTAATATTATTTCTATTTAATTTCCCCGAGAGTTTATTGCCACCCGCATACATGTCTGTTTATAGGTATCTACATTACGTACATGCATACTAAGTATTGTCACGCAAATTATACTCAGGTTATCATTCTTTTAATTTAAGGTAATATCTTTTGCTGCTTTAATCGTGAAAAAAATCACAGACAGCCAAGGCGAGCAAGTTTTTAAAAGAAACCAAAAATTTTCAACTGAATGGAGCTTACTTAATAATTTAAATTGGTCTCAGGCGGGAAATGACTTCAGCATTCTGGTGTATGGTGGATACACCTTTATGGCTGGGGTTTTTTTGTTGTCAAGGTAATAGCTTCAACTTCTTATTTAATTATTTCGCATTACTCCAAAAAAAAAATATTTTTATTAATAGAGCATATACATACACACTTTTTACATATGTAGATTTTAAAATTGGATATACAGTGAAATTTTTGGATTAGAATTTTGGCAAATATGTTTTAAAAACATTATCCATGTTAAAATATCTTAAAACATTCTTAGATATAAATTTGCTTCAGCTGATATTTCTATAGTTAATTAAATGTATTCTTTTTTTTAGAATAAAGTCTAATAAATTTGAAATGTGTGAAAAAACATTGCTCTATTGCGGAACAATATTTTTTGTCATTCAAGGTAAGATATAATCGTATTTTCAAACCATAACAGACAAAAAGTAATCTCCAAATCAGCGAAAGCATTGAGCTGCAACAACATTGACCCGTTGAATTCACCTTCTTTTTTGGAGTCATCTTAAAATCGCTGCTGATGCGAGTGATTTAATTTTCAAATAATCAGTAGCCATCCGTTTTTACTTGCGAATTTCATCGTGACTGAAGGCAACAACACTGGCCCAGTGGCCAGTTTTCTGCAATATTAAAACAAGGATAGCTTCGCAACCGGAATTATTCAGATTATCTGTTCATCAAACTAATTTTTATAATAACGTAAATTTCTATATTTGGGAATCTATTTTATTTTGATTGATTAATACTCATTTAAAATTAACTTAAAAATTTAAAAAATTAAAAAATATACATCTTTCAGCTTGCTTAGTGTTTGGAACATTGGAGTACATACCAATTGATATTCAAATAAATGCGCTTATTCTTGGTACATTATCAGTTATAGGATCAATATTATTCTTTATTGATATATGCTACAGCTCTTCTTCAAAAAATATTGTATCCAGGGAAGTGCAAACTGAGACGTATTGTATGATTTCAAATCAGTTATCAAGTATTCATCCAAAGACAACACTTCCCTCAAAAGCCCTACGTCATCACAATGTACAAATATGTCCATCTGGAATCCGTTTATATTCAAAACCACAGTCAATAAATTTTAAACAATGTGAGACAAACAACGGTAAACAAGGTAATAATTTAAATAAATGTGTATTGCAAACTGATGTATAATAAAAATTTTAAAACTTAATTCTTAGTTTAGTACAGTTTTATGAAATCATGATCTTTCCAAATTTTATGAAAAGCTAACTTTAAGCTTTTATAGTTTAAATAGTTAATTTTAACAGTACCTGATTGTAATAACATTGTTTCATGTATATTAAAAAAGTATTTTTATAATTATTAAATTTATACCACTGTCATTTTGAGAATATAAAACACATTTACATTTTTTTGTGATAAATATCATATATGAAATGAGATTGTTTAGAAAATTTTACGTGCCAAAAGTATTTTCCCGGGTGATAGAGAGTCTGTCTGTTTGGGAATTTTGCCAAATTCAAAGATTTCTGTAATTTTGAAAGGCACTCTCATCAGGCATTTGTTCTCATTTTATTCAGTCGCCGTCGATCGTTTCAAAAGCGCGATCTTTCCTTAGCTCTTATTTTCGGCTGGGCTAAACATTGTTTCGCAATAAGAAAAATTAATTTTAATTATTGACGCCGAGTAAAAAATTTGTGTAAGTTTTTTAAAATTGTAAATAGTTTATTGACAATTTTATGTGCTATTTAGTCGAAATAAGCACAAAATTTTAAAACAAAAATTATTTTTAGTGCTATTTGTTATCACAAATCAGTTAATAATTAAGTTTTTTTTTGTTTCAAATCCACCGAAAAATAAAGAAATTGTTATTTCAAGTTAAACCAATTTTTTGTGAGATTATAAAAAAGTGTAAAGTGTAAAATTTACAAATTTGAACCAATAATATCTATGCATAATTCAAATATCTTGACAAGGTTTAATCAAGTTCTTCGAAATTAAATGAAGTCAACAAAAGCTTTTCGTAATGCTATATGTCAAGAAAAGATGAATTTCTACATCTATTATAAAATTAATTATTTTTAGAATACTAAGCATTGAAACGAATTGGAGCAGACCATGTGACAGTCTCCTGGGCAACGGTGATAATGCCTACATTTGTATACGTACATATAGTATATTATATCCGTGCACTCATAGTTCTCTCATCTCTTCATATTTACCAAAAAGTCTATGGAGTTTGCGCAATATTCAAATACTGGATATACCATATTCACCACTTACTCTTAGCATTGATATATTTTACCTTAAAGGCTGATGATAAAATATATGTTCATATGCAATAGTATTCACGAGTAGCATGGCAAAAACTATTTTCTACTTTTATTCATACATACGACGCATTGAATAAATATATATGTTTATTTTTATTTAACGTCAATTATTCGTAGCTGAATATGAATACTAAATTATTTGGTCCTCTATTGAAATAGACAATTTTGCATATTATTACGTGCATTAAATAGACATATGTATGTACAAATGTATTTATATATCCGCCGTAGAAATATATATGTATATGCATGCATCCAATCACATATACTTATACACTTCAAGGTATTGTGATAAATGTATGTAAGTATATTAAAATAGAATCGACTTAAGGATCGCACTTTTATTTAGTATACATTCAATATTTCTGGATCTTTAATATTTAATGTAATTATAATTTTGCTTTGATGTTAATTTTTTAAATGAATCTAAAATATTTAAAGGACTTTTAAGGCATGTTAAGACCCAACTTGTTCACATTATATATAACGAATTTAAAAAACTTGATACATATATTTCATAAATTATTTTACACAAAAATGTGTATATTTTTTTTAGATTTTTTATCGTTTCTGCAATATATTTAATTCTTTTATTTATTATTTTCCTACTTTCAATCATATGGATTTTTTCTGAGTGTTCCGAAATTATGTTTTTTAATTGGCAACACCTCAAAAGCCAGCTGTCAGGCCATGCTTCCTCCATATCGTATAACGTTGCGTTCTACAGCATAATTCACCATCTCATTTGTCTTTTGTTTTAGTATTCCTCCATTACTAAAGTAACACATAAAAAGTACGCTATATAACAATTAGATTAAAACTAAAGCATTTAGATTATTAAGTAAATGTACATAGGTAGAAGTGTCGTTTTCTGGTTGCTGTCAAATTGTCAAATAAAGGAAGTGCAGCTGATTACCTGATCTAACCAAGTAAATGCAATTTGGATATATTTTAGAGATATAAATACGTAGGCTCAAAAACTTTCATATTGGACGTAGAAACAATATTTTGTGACATTAGTGCTCTAATCTATTCCCCAATAATATATTTTAACCATGAATTGAGATAATTATTTCAAAAATTATTTATGTATATATGTATCGGTTGGTTATTTAAGTCGTCGTTAGCTGTTTAAAGCATATATTTCATGATGAAAGAAAATAATCTGGAAGTGAAAAGTTTGATAACATGACTTGACATATGTATATGTAGCGAAAAATATATGAATAGTTGAATACATTCAAACTACTTAAAAAGAATAGAATGGCAAAATCGACCAAAACAAGTATTTATTAAAATTTCACATATTTAATTTTAAAGTCCACGTCATTCAATTTGAGAGATATCAAGTGACCAATTCTAATTTCCACACTTTTTCTGGAAAATAATTGAATTTTTAAATTATTTTGATTATTGCTAAAAACATGAAGGAATGCAATTCATTAGGAAAATTATAATTAATTTCGATGTTCTATATTTATTTCTTATAATTCGATGCGAACATGTAAAGTTTACATTTGTATTACATAGCATTATATTAAAGTAAAGAAACTGAATTTACAGAATTCCTGCGCGTCGATAATCAGTAACAATGGAAGACGGCCACGCTAAAACCGTCGAACAAGCCTTGAACTTTTTTGGCACAGACGCTGAACGCGGACTAACATTGGATCAAATTAAAACCAACCAAAAAAAATATGGTCCAAATGGTAATACCTATTATATGTGAACATTTTTAGTTTAATTTGCTAATTGTTGTACGTTTTTTTTTCTTTACTCAGAGTTGCCTACGGAGGAAGGTATTGAAAAAACATTTTACAAAAAAAAAAAAATAATCATAATAAATGAGTAAATAATTATTCGCAGGAAAAACTATTTGGCAACTTGTTTTAGAACAATTTGATGATCTTCTTGTGAAAATTCTGTTGTTGGCCGCAATCATTTCTTTCGTAAGTAATTTTTCATTTCATTTATAATTTATATACATAAATATATCGAAACTACTAAATTAGTAGAGTCCTATCATACAAATTATATTGCAACTTTCTTTGTATAATCATAAAAGATTTTGAATGCATTTGTATGCATAAACATATATGTATTTGTATGTGTTTGGACACCAATTTTATAATTTCAATTATTTGATTGCACCATACAATTTGAATTCATATTTTTTCAGGTCTTAGCTTTATTTGAAGAGCACGAAGATACATTCACAGCATTTGTAGAACCTTTAGTTATTCTTTTAATTTTGATAGCAAATGCCGTTGTAGGTGTATGGCAAGAACGAAATGCTGAGTCTGCAATTGAGGCCCTCAAAGAATATGAGCCGGAAATGGGTAAAGTAGTTCGCCAGGATAAATCTGGAATTCAGAAAATCAGAGCGAAGGAAATTGTTCCTGGAGATATAGTTGAAGTGTCCGTTGGAGATAAAATCCCTGCTGATATTCGACTAACGCATATCTACTCTACTACTTTACGAATCGATCAATCAATTTTGACTGGTGAATCGATATCAGTTATAAAACATACAGATCCAATTCCTGATCCGCGTGCCGTTAACCAGGATAAAAAGAATATATTATTTTCGGGTACTAATGTGGCTGCTGGTAAAGCTCGTGGTGTAGTCATTGGAACAGGTTTAAATACAGCGATTGGCAAAATTCGCACAGAAATGTCGGAGACCGAAGAAATCAAAACTCCTTTGCAACAAAAATTGGATGAATTTGGCGAGCAGCTTTCTAAAGTAATTTCTATCATTTGTGTTGCTGTATGGGCAATAAATATTGGTCATTTCAACGATCCCGCTCACGGCGGTTCATGGATAAAAGGTGCTATATATTACTTCAAAATTGCTGTAGCATTAGCTGTTGCCGCCATTCCAGAAGGTTTGCCAGCTGTAATTACAACTTGTTTGGCTTTGGGAACCCGCCGTATGGCGAAAAAAAATGCTATTGTACGTTCATTGCCGTCTGTTGAAACATTAGGTTGCACTTCGGTGATTTGTTCAGATAAGACTGGTACTTTAACTACCAACCAAATGTCGGTATCAAGAATGTTTATTTTCGAAAAGGTAGAAGGTAACGATAGTAGTTTTCTGGAATTTGAACTGACTGGATCAACTTACGAACCTTTGGGTGAACTCTTTTTGGGCGGACAACGTGTAAAAGCTTCAGAATATGAAGCTCTTCAGGAGTTAGCTACTATTTGTATCATGTGTAATGATTCCGCAATTGATTACAATGAGTTTAAACAGTGTTTTGAAAAGGTTGGTGAAGCTACAGAAACGGCTTTAATTGTACTTGCCGAAAAATTGAATCCATTTAATGTCAATAAAACCGGTCTCGATCGCCGTTCCGCCGCTATAGTTGTCCGTCAGGAAATCGAAACGAAATGGAAAAAAGAATTCACTCTTGAGTTCTCTCGTGACCGTAAATCAATGTCTTCATATTGTACTCCACTGAAAGCTTCGAGACTGGGAACTGGTCCAAAATTATTTGTAAAAGGTGCGCCAGAAGGTGTATTGGAACGTTGTACACATGCACGTGTTGGAACAAGCAAAGTGCCACTAACTTCAACCCTTAAGAGCAAAATTTTGGCTCTAACTGGACAGTATGGTACTGGACGAGACACTTTGCGTTGTCTTGCTTTGGCTGTAGCGGATAGCCCTATGCGACCAGATGAAATGGATTTGGGAGATTCTACCAAATTCTATCAATATGAAATTAATTTAACATTTGTTGGTGTCGTTGGTATGTTGGATCCTCCGCGTAAAGAAGTTTTCGATTCCATTGTACGTTGCCGAGCAGCGGGTATCCGAGTAATTGTAATAACTGGTGATAATAAGGCAACCGCGGAAGCAATTTGCCGACGCATCGGCGTTTTTGGTGAAGACGAAGACACAACTAATAAATCCTATTCCGGTCGCGAATTTGATGATCTTTCACCGGCTGAGCAAAAAGCCGCATGTGGCCGTGCCCGTCTCTTCTCTCGCGTAGAACCACAACACAAATCAAAAATAGTTGAATATCTACAAAGCATGAATGAGATTTCTGCTATGACTGGTGATGGTGTCAACGATGCTCCTGCTCTTAAAAAAGCAGAAATTGGTATTGCAATGGGTTCAGGTACTGCTGTAGCCAAATCGGCCGCCGAAATGGTGTTGGCAGATGACAACTTCTCATCCATTGTCTCTGCTGTTGAAGAAGGTCGTGCTATTTATAATAACATGAAGCAGTTTATTCGTTATCTTATCTCATCAAATATTGGCGAAGTAGTGTCTATCTTTTTGACTGCTGCTTTAGGATTACCGGAAGCATTGATTCCTGTTCAACTATTATGGGTTAATTTAGTAAGTAAAATAAATATAAACTGATTGAATTATTAATATAAGTGTACATGTGTATACAGGTAACAGATGGTCTTCCAGCAACTGCTCTTGGATTCAATCCCCCTGACTTAGATATTATGGAGAAACCCCCACGCAAAGCTGACGAGGGTCTTATTTCAGGATGGTTATTCTTCAGGTAATTTATTTAATATTTATAAAATGCCAGTATTAAATAGAAAATGATGTGTTTATAGATACATGGCTATTGGTGGTTATGTTGGTGCTGCTACAGTCGGCGCTGCAGCTTGGTGGTTTATATTTGCTGAGACAGGCCCTCACCTAACCTATTGGCAACTAACACATCATTTGTCGTGTTCTGGTTCAGGGGATGATTTTAAAGGAGTGGACTGTAAGATTTTCAGTGATCCCCATGCAATGACCATGGCTTTATCCGTACTAGTTACAATTGAAATGTTGAACGCTATGAACAGGTAACAAACAAAATCGGTATATACAATAAATTATTATTACCTAATTTTTTCTTGCGCAGCCTTTCAGAAAATCAGTCACTTATTACTATGCCCCCATGGTGCAATATGTGGCTAATTGGTTCAATGGCTCTTTCCTTTACACTACATTTTGTTATCCTTTATGTGGAAGTCCTTTCGGTAAGTATCAATTATAAACTGGGTTAAATATTATATGTACTATGCATATATATTTGTTATTATATTTTAGACCGTTTTCCAAGTGACCCCATTGTCAGGGGAAGAGTGGCTAACTGTGATGAAATTTTCAATTCCTGTAGTTTTATTAGATGAAACGCTGAAATTCGTTGCTAGAAAAATTACTGACGGTGAGAGCCCAATTCTAAAAATGCATGGGATTGTTTTGATGTGGGCCGTTTTCTTTGGCCTCTTGTATGCAATGACGCTTTAAATAGTTTGTTCAAATAACTTACATACATACATAATTCTAGCAAAATTAGATAAAATAACTATTTAATTAAAATTCTATACTAATTTCCATATGACATACACATATATATTTAAATTTTAATGCTTTAGCATTACGCTGCTGAAATTAAGAGCTTGGAGAATGTTATTTTTAAATATTTTAAGGTAATTAAACCAATAACAATATAGTAATGCCTTCAACGTTTACAATTTTTTTTAAAGATCATTAGGGAAAATACTCCAGATCAACAATAATTAATTGTATGACTAGTTCACAAAATTACTTAATTGGCAAACTGTTGCATTAAAGGCATAACATTAAAAAAAATCTTTCAATAAAGGCATTACGGAATCTCCAAATGTAAATTTTATTCGATAAGTTATGAAAGTACAAAATATTCCAATTTTCCAATTGATATTATGTACTTTGCATTTTAAGAGTCTGAAAGAGTCATACAAAATTATTGATTTAAAATCGCAAAAACGTGCGATAATTTATTATTAAGGGATTTTTTTATTAAAGTGAATTTAATTACAATATTTGAGAAAATCGTTCTCAAAGTTCAAATCAAAATTTCTACCGATTAAATAGCAATGTACTTATACTAATAAATTTGTGTTTCAATTAAAATATATATATATAAATTTTTAATAACTATTTTTGGTACATAGAATTATTCGCTGCTCAGAAGTCCTTTCTGGCTTGCTTTCAAAATTCAATTGTTCGTCGCCTTTTAAAAAACAAATTAACTTACAGGAAGGACTCAAATTTTGTAAACAGTAATACTGAATCAGATGACTGTATTGCAAACAATTCATATTGTTTTTTTAACAAAATATGTAATATTTTAGAATCTTAAACCATGGCTACACGTTTTTTCTATGTAATTTAACATTAATTTAAGATTTACAATAACCCGTTTCATAAGTTGGAGCTACGAATAATTTTGTGCAAGCATAGCTTTTAGGTCGTTTTCAAGTTGCATATTTTCAGGTGTTCAAATGCTGTCTTAACAAAAAGTGCGCAATTTCTGTATGTGCCTCGCTGCTTGTCCGAATTAAAAGTTACAACATAATAATTGATCCTCATTACATACATAATTTTCCACTTTTATAGTCAATCCCACGTTCCACTAAAAAAGAGTCTGCTGTATAATATTTCAAATAAGAAAAAGAACAATGACAAATTCATATGTGATGCAATCTGCTTTACCGGTCCTTCAACAATCACGGATGAAAACCATACATTACCCACTATCTATGATTCCTGGCCATTAAACGAGATGCCTTGCTATGGTTTATTAAATATCCCTTTGCATTAAACATTGATTTGTAAAATATTGATTAATTTTATTATGTAAGACGCCACGATTTAAACGACACCCAAATATCAAATACCCAAAAATTACATTGAAGTTTATACTTATACCTTTAAGTTCTATTTACAGCTTCCCATTCAAGACATTTTGCGAAGGCTTTAAACAATGTTAGAAATTTTTAATATGGAATTTTATATGCAATGCATATATTTCACATACTTTTTTATGAAATTACCTTTATTTTTTAATTTGTGCAAAATAATTAATTTTAGTTCCTGACGTCATTATCGATAAATGGTAAGCAATAGATGACCAGTGCTCTCAAGTCCACTCTCAAAAAAGCGGAATGCTACGCACATCTTAGTCTACAAGTTGTTAAAAAAATATCGATATCCTTATGATATTAAGAAACTAAAAAAATATTTGTTTAAAATTAGCAATGTGATTCACGTGGATTATGCAATAAAAAACGTACAACAAACAATTGCATCTATTGAGTCTTTATTTTATCTAAGTACACACATATATACAAAAACTGTATATTAGTATATTAATTTCCTAAACAAAAACTATTAACAATTCACATTAGTTTACGTTATCTTAATATATACGAGTAATTATAAACATAAACGCATGTACATTTTTTATCTATTCTTTTTTATGCTTCCTAAGTTTCATCTGCTCAGTAATTCGTGGAATTACTTCGGTAAAAATGATAGTGCCGAAAAATACTAGCCCCGTACCAGTCCAATGGTAAATTGTAAACGGATTTTTAAAATATAAAATAGAAAAAAGCAATGATACAAATTTTCTCAATGTTACGACAAGTGTAACGGTTAATGATGCACACTCGGTTGTTAGAATATACACCGATCTTATGCATAGGTACTGCGTAATAACATTGCACATTAAATAAAATAGCATCTGAGGAATTTCGACTTTCAACCCAACCGTAGAAATTATTGGTAATGCCATATGTTCACTTTCTGTAGCTAAACTGAAATGTTCCCAAATATTTTTATATATGAAAAGGAAACCAGGTAATGGAATCAAATGCTGTAAAAGAACAATAAAAATAATTAAATATTTTATTTTGACTGTATGAACTTTACCGTAAAGAAGAGTGCCTCTTGAGGATGTTTGCCAAATTTTTTGTATAAAGTTTCCTGACAAATGCCCATATAAGCAGATATGAAAAGAGCAATGGAAAGTAAACCTATCCCAAGAATCCATATAAAGAAGTCGGAATATCCAACGTCTAGAGTATCGGTTGGTTTGGTTACAGATGTACTTTTCTAAATAATTAAAAATCAAAATGTCATAAAATACGTTAAATCTTATAATGCAATAGTACATATCGGTGGTCTTATGGAAATCAGCATATGTTATTAAGAAGTAAATTTTAAACACACTTTAAAGTTTATCATAATGAGACTAATTACCAAATTATGTTTAATAATTATATTCTCAGAAGTTCCGGACTTAAGCATTTTATGCACATTAACTCTGTTTGTAATCTAATTTAGATCCACAAGACGTTAGATATGTACTAAATGTCTTATAAATATAAATACGAAATTTTAATTGAAAAACATAAAGCGATATATACTAAGCCCGTATAGAAGATTTACTCACCACATTACTCCCCGAAACAATTGTACACAACACTATTCCAACGGTTATCATGAAAACAGACAAATATTTGGAAAAAATGTATTTCTTTTTCAAAATAAGTATTCCCATTATCATATTAGCTATAAGTGAACCCTGCAATATTTGAAACGTTAATCAATATTTTAATGCTATTTATTACTATATTAGCTATTTAAAATTTTACTCACAGCTCTAAATATCATATGCAAAGGCATTGGTATATTGAAGTCAAACGCAAAGTTGTTGGCCACACTTGTTACAAAAAACATAAGCACAAGAAGGGAATAATTACGCAGAGGTATTTTCGGCGAGAAACTGCGCGTCGCAATTGTATGCACTAACCCTTCCAGAGCGATAAACAAGAACTGTGAAAATGTTATGAGATTTCCAGAACCGGGATCTTCTCTAAAATAGGAAATTAATTTATAAAGCAATTATTAATTTGTAGGGATTATGTAAAAGTGAAATTTAAATATATGCACTTGGAACCATGTAGGTACATAACTGACGACTTTATATTCTTTGTAAATTACACGAATTTTGCTGTCAAACAAATAAACGTAAAAACACATATATATAATAACTTACTTTACTAGATACTCCAGAAATACAACATTGCTACAGCAACCCACAAATACACATATTACAGCCGTAAGTGCCTTGATATTCATTTTTAAGGATCTGGAAAAGATTGTATATATTAATATATAGCAAATTATACCATTTTATTAGAATTTTTTAAATGCAATGACTGAAACTAATTTTGATGAAAATCTAAAATATAAAATAATATATATATGTACATAAAACTGATGAGTTGATCGATCTTATTAAACACTGAATTAGAGGAACAAAGTTCATGATCTTCAAATATGCTCAAACATAATACTAAAGCTTATTTGTAGTGGAAGTAAAAAATGTCTAGTGAATAAAAACATTTAATATTTATGTAGCTAGCTGAAAGATAAGTGGGAAGGTTATTCCAAGATCACTACTGAACGTTTAATCATGCAATCAGAACACTTAACAAATTAAACAGAGACATTTGGCTTTCGACGTCTATTTTTATAGTTCTGGTTACAGAAGATGTGTAATTTGGTCCTTGAAAATAGCATAGTTACTCAATGTATACAGTGCCAAACCTTGTACTACATTTGTGCAGTTTAGTAATTAAACTCATCCTATCCTTTGAAATTTGGCTGTCACAAAAACAACAATTTTGCTCAAATGATTTATGTATTCATTTCATCAGTAATAAACACAATGAATGTTATGCCTTCACCAATCACACATAGTTAACGTGCGATGATAGCGAATTTCTTTTGCAAGAACTTATGTAAACATTATATAAATAATTACGAGCTGATGTAAACTATTTAAAATGAAGAATAATTAATAGTTTTAAATTATTATGTGTTCGTCTACGTCTCACCTGAAGAAAAACACGTCGAAATTTAAACAATTTCAATAACAACTTATCAATTGATTCAGTAATTAAAGTACATCTGTCTTATCTTTATTATTTGCATGGATGCCATATTTTATTAATACTGCTGATGCTTATTAAAAACACAAAGTTAAAAGTTATCTAATTTTTATTAATTCAAACGAAGTTGATCATCCATCCAGATTTTTACAATCACTTACATATAATATCGCGTAATACATGTTATGTTTTACAACTGAAGTGCTGAACACATAGACGACGACAAGTGACGAGCGACACCTGTCAAATATTAAAATACACGCGTTCTTATGGGAACAGCTTTTTGGACAACAGCACGACTTCGCGACAAAAGGGTATTCGCTGTCGCTAAATTAGAAATGTTTCTAATGACAATGGCCGCTGTAGAGCTGCCACTAACATGTGAAATGTAAAATTATTCAAAGTTCTAATAAGTATGACGTTATTTTGCCAGCAGAAGCGTAAAATAGCTTTGATATATCATTTATAATAACAATCGATTATTTAAAACAAATAAATCGACCTATTTTTACATTTTTTGCACGAATAATTTCACTTTAAACTAAATATTTAAATTTTATTGAGATGAAAGATTTTAGTATGGCAACAATGAAATTGCTGTTTGATATGTCGCTGCCGTCTTCAAAATATTCAAGACGCTGACTTCAAAGACGTGTCAGCTCCTGTTGCGGCAATTCTTAGTTTATAAGCAAGAATATCATTCTTGGCAGGGATAAATCTCTATTCTTGGTTTATAAGGTATAGCCGACATTTGTAATCAGCCGTCGCTACGTGGTGTCGTGTCGTCGTCTTTGTGTTCAGCACTTGACTTCGATTCGTATTTCATCTGGCGACCTATTTGACAAAGGTCCATGCTATTTGATTGGGTTGCGCTGCAGATAGACACACTGTAAAAGTATGATCACTATAGTATATGTAAAATTATACGAAATGTCCAAATAGTGTAGATAAAAAATTATAAAGGATTCTTTTGAAACTTTATATGAAAGAAATGTAAGTAATTTATGACGTCGTGGAAGAAAAATTTATATTTTTTTTAATTCGAGCCTAAACGATGCAATAAACTTCCAAAGAGGCTTCAGATATACATACACATATGTATGTAAAGTTTAAATATATATAACGATTACAAACGAAACAAGCTGTAATAATTTTTCTATATATCATTCAAATTCTGTACTCAGCCATCATCCGTAATTTTTTGCTTTTTTTATTAAAAATAAGTTAATTAAATAATGATTCTTAAAATATTCCATTTTAGAGTGACAGCACCAGTCAAAATAAACAACACAAATTAGACGTTCCATCATAAACAAAATGAGTTGAACAACTTCAAGACTACGTTTGTTGGAACAATGCATGCATTATGTATGATTACCGTATGTGCGGTAAAAATATTAGAACAATTATGAACCTTAACTCTCAAATATGTCAGCAGTGAGTTTTAAAATACTCGGACAACTATACTTAAAACCAACCCACCGTAATATCATATACTATATATTACATACTTCACCTTTTTCACAAATTAATTACAAATTTTCAATGGACTTTTAATAAACTTTTATTGAAGTTACGTTTTATGCTGCATTACCACAAATAATTGATAATAATAAATTTACAACTTCAACTTTGTGCGCCTCCAGTGGCGTCTCTTCGCATTGTATCTGTAAAAAATAATATAAACATTTTAATTTTAATACATTTTCACAAGCGTTGGATAGTGTGCAAAAAAATTTCCAACTTTAATGCATTTTTACCTAATAGTATTTCCAGTACGTAAACGTATCCATTGAGGAACCGAACGGTTCTGCTTTAGCTTTTTAGCAAGCTTTTGTTTAATCCTGAAAGATTTATGCGCCGCCTGAAACAATAGAGAATTAGTAACTCAAGTATATATATCTATCCTATAAATATGAATTGATGTATAAAATTTAAGCGGATTGATCACTAACCATTCTGTGCACTTTGCCTCACAAGTAAGAAAAGAAAGAAAACACTTTTTGACAGTTAGTACATAGTTATTATAACATGTTTTTATCGATAATTTAGTGTTGCCACATTGATTTTATGTCATGATGAATATCTGGCTTGCTGTAGTTGTTTGTCGTAAGTTTTTTTAATCAAATACAACTTGTATAATTTTCGACAACCGGGCAGAGAAGTAACCAATCGATTAGAGCTAATAAAAGATGTATTTGATTGGTCACTTCTCTGCTCTCTTGTCAAAAATTTTACATGTGAAAGCAACCACAAAGTTAACAGTTGAATTCGTGCAAGAGAGTATGCGGATACCTCATTAAAAATTATATCGCCGCTTGCTGAGTGCTACCAAGTTTTGTTTTACTTTGAATAATTCACGACAGTAAAAATGGCTCGATTAAATCTTTCTCAAAAAGGACAATACAAATATATTTTTAACTTGATATATATTATAACTGATTAAATAAATGGTAAGACATGGAAATGTAGTTGTACAAAACATTTTTTTTCGCAAATTTAAGTTTTTTTTTACCAAAGAAAATGGTTCAACACTATTGCGTATTATTAAGAAGACATTATAGCACAGGGTTGCACCACAAGTGCTGCCTGTTTGTTTGAATTACTGGATAGTGCGTTCTATTGACTTCTCTATAACGCTTAGCCCATCGATGACAGCTATTGTTATATACATTTATTATTGTACCTATTTCTTCAAGTTTATAGTTAACATACAATTATAAAACATACTGTTTTTAAAATGCCCGGTTAGCACTATCGGTTGTTTGAAGTTTGATAAAGTTTATCAAAGTATATCATATTGTTTATCAAGTTAGATACGGAACAAAAAAGTTGTTGCTGTGAAATGATTGTTAATTAAAAACAAAAGATGAATACCTCATATAAAATTCTATCGCATAAACTATCCAGGTGTTCAAACAAAAGGGCAGCATTTGTGGTGCAATCTCGAGCTAGCATGTCCACTTACGCATGCGCAGTGGTGATGAACTACTTTCTTTAATGGAGAAATACTTTTATCTGTACAATATAAAATTGTTAATCCACTAGTTTAGATCACCATCCATACCTTACGTTTAATTTAAAATTATTTGGATTATCGTTTTTGACAATTTTTTTCTTTCAGGCATTTTACCATTGGGAATGGTCTAAGTTCTGTCAAACAAAACATTGACGTAACCGGCGATAGCAATTTAATGAGGAATGGGCGCAATCTCTCTTGAACGAATTCAACTGGACATCTATGTTTTTGGTTTTAAACGTAAAATTTTTAACATGAAAACAACGCCCAAAGCCAGCGAGCAGTGAAATTGCAAATCGAAGGCAGTATATATAAGATTAGCAGGCATCGATTGACTAAACGTTATAGAGAAGCCAATAGAACGCACTATCCCGTAATTCAAACAGACAGGCAGCACTTATAGTGCAAGCCTGCGATAATATGTCCTCTTATTCATGCGCAATAGTGCAGCATTTTATTAGGTGGAGAAAACAGAAAAATATTTTTTATCCCTTTGTTTCGTGCTGCGGCTTTGCCTTACGTTTTATTTAATAAATTAAAATGTATTTCAAAGAAACAACAAAAAATAGTCTTTTTACCATTGTGAATAGTCTACATTTGCAAAATTCTAAAAAAATTTAGCAGCATTCTGCAAGACCGTTTTCACACAGGCAATTTTTGTTGCGGCCAAGGGAAGCGAGAGAGAGAGAAATTCTACTCTCTATTTTATTTATTTATTTTATTTTATTTTATTTATTTATTTTATTTTTTAATTTTATTTTATTTAATTTAATTTATTTATTTTAATTTATTTTATTTATTTATTTATTTTATTTTACTTTATTTTATTTATTTATTTTATTTTTTTAATTTAATTTTATTTAATTTAATTTAATTTAATTTATTTATTTTAATTTAATTTAATTTAATTTTTTTATTTAATTAATTTATTTTATTTTATATTATTTTATTTAATTATTTTATTTTAGTTTTTTTTTTTATTTTATTTTATTTTATTTTATATTATTTTATTTTATTTTATTTTATTTTTTCCGCTTCGTTTTACTTCACATATCTATGCCCTCTCAGCTTGAAATCTTCCCTGCAAATGAGCTCATGCTTGTCAAACATGAGTGGAGACGATCAAATTATCGGCCGTCAAATAGAAATATCAAAAATTTTTGATTTTCATCAAACAGAGCCGACAACAGGTCGGTATAGCGTACGTGTAGCCGACGAGAGCCGACGACACCAACACACTTAAAGTGTTTGACGCAATTATTTGATCGTCTCCAAGGCACTTAAGTAGACAAATTAGGATAGTGTGCTTAGTGTATTAATTGGATTCCATTGGGTTTGAAACACATTGATATTATATGGTTTGCAATTTTATTGTTACATAAAATCATCAGAGTCATTTCCATCATCATAATTACTAGACATACACTCAGGCTTAAATAATTTATCATAACTTCGTGTTTCTGCTTCCGTCTTACGACGCATTATTTCTTCTTCTTCCTTTTCTCGCTGAGCTTTTAAAATATGTTTCTTCTCCCTTCTCTCTTCGGAATCGCGTTCTTCTCTTTGACGACGCAAATCTGGATGGTCTTCGGTTTTTGTTTTATTCAGTCGGTTCACAATTTCATTTGCCCTTTTTTCAACACGGATTTTTTTCACGCTTTTTTCACAGAAATATCCTATTTGGCCAACTTCCATATCAGCCGTTTTCTTGAGGTTGGACCATAATGTATAAACCACATCTACATTGTTTATCTTGTTTCCTTGAATGCTGTTATACTTTACTAATTGAGCAGCATCATTGATAAGGGATTGTGGAATATTATCTATAGTTTGACCCTAAAAAATTTTGTTGGTTAGATTTGTACTACCATGAACAGTTTAATACTATATATTAAGATGTTATACTTTGAAAATATTTCTATGATATTTGATCTTTGTTTTGTATTGTCAACTGATCATTGATTTCAATTTAATTCATAATTTAATTATGAAATTTATTAGTAAAATGTGTACCTAATTTAAAAAATATAAACAGTATTAAAAGAAGGGAAATTACCTCTTGGAGTCTTAAGTATACATGAGCGGAAGAGTAGTTGTGAACATGAAACCAAACATCTTCTGGCCATCCCCAACGTATAAGGTCTTCATCTGCAAGAGAAGTGTATAGTAATAATAGTCTTACGTTGGTATCATAAATTTCACATTAATTTTCTGAATATATGATAATCCTCAACCACCTCGCAGTCAAATTTCCTCCATACGAACTTCTGAAGACAAAGCCATATTTTCAATAACACATACATATGTATGAATAAATAAACTGATTGATAAGTGAAAACGGACCGTATTTTCATCTGCCGATTAAGTTCTAATTATTGTTTATCTTTCTGATGTTGATTAAAAAAATAGTCAATGTTGAACCGTATATTTAATAGCGTAAACGACTTCTGAAATCAACATCACCAACACTCAACACAAATTGTTTAATAAGGTAAATGGAGGAAACAGAGGAAGAAAATTTTTTTTTTTTAAAGCTTTGTTTGATAGCAGAAACATATTACTATAACCATTGACATATTTTCATCCTTAGCAAGGAAAAAATATATGTACTTTTGAAATAGTTATTGTTTCACATAATGCATGTACTAATGTATGTTTGTGCACAAAATTAGTAAAAAAAGTATACGTTAACATTACATTGTTCATATTCATTACTTTCATACTTATCCTTTCCCATGTAAATTAACGCTGGGGGCGATACAACATTGCTTTGAAAATAGAAAACCATGCTTATTCATTTGCCGTCGAACATCACGACTTCCCTAATTTATACTACGGAACTTTTAATTCATATTTCCACACTTTTATAATTAATGTTTTGTGTGATCCATATTTAGAATATAGTTGAAATTTAGAAACACAGATTGAATCAAATTACCAGTAAATTGTATGGTATTTTAAGACGAAGTGTATGGAATGTTTTTCCTAAGTTATGGCATTCAATGTATCTTAGATAGAAACTTAAAAAAATAACTTGACTGAATATAGAGTTAACTAAATTTGTGTGAAATAAATTAAAAAATATATTATCAAACTTCAGTTTATTTTATACACATTTGATTTACTATAATGCCAAAATATTATATACTTTCAAATGAGAATTGAAATTGCACTCTCTATTTCAAGCCACATTTTTTATGTTGTAGGTACCCTGTATATTCTAAAACCACAATAGAGTCTATAAAATAGCTTATTATTAATTTGGATATATTTTTCAGTGGAATAAATCAAAATCGGTTCTAACACAGAATATTTTTTTGGTCAATTAAAGTACTTAAGTCTGATTTCTCTTTGTATGTCTTTTTCCTAAAAAATTGCTTTATAATAACTTTGAGCAGATAATAGTTATTTAAAAAAATAATTTAATTTGTAAATAGTAATCAGAGAAGTTTACAAATTAATTTTCATTAAAATAAGCCATAATTATTCAAGATGAAATAAAGTTTAATCGAACTCGAAAATACACAAGAGTGGTATTAGTCTGTCTAATATATCACAATAATACTTTGTTAAAAAGTGAAAAATCAATAATCTTACGCAAAAACGGGCTGGATACTTTACCACACCCGTAAAACAAAAGACACCCACAACATGACGTGATTGGTAAGCGTAATATTAATATTTATAAAGTATTTGTTAGTTTAATATATTGGATTAAAAATTTAACATTTCATGGGCATACAGATTGAAAGAAATGTTTGTTTAAAAGTTATTGTATTCATTATTAAAAAATAATAATAAAAATCCTTTACTTTAGATCCAAGAAATTGAAAGTACATATACTTAAAACTAATTTCATTAGACATGAATTGAACCTATTATTTTTTTATATCGACTATCATATAAACTTTTTCTTACCTCTCTTTTGCGTTTGTTAGTTTTAATTTACTGGCGTCACCTAAAAATAATATTGCCAAAACTAACGTTATCAAACTTATTGTAATAAACCGTTACAGAGAGAATATCAGTTTTAACATAAATTATGCTTTGAGATGTAATTTTTAAAATTAAATAATTAAAATAACGGTTATATATCTTATATGCTAAATTATCTTCTAATATGCATTTTTATTTGAAACTTGTTCCGGGTGGCGGAACCCAATTTTTGTGTAAGATATAATGAAATTATTGTTTTTAAATATTATTATATTCTTTAAGAAATACAGAATTTTAGTATTGGGATCGATTCATTTATAACGACAAAAAGTAATTCAGATAATCTTAATGACAGCTAAATGCGAAATTGCTCCATATACATATCCACTGGTAAGAAATGTCGAAGTTACAATCAGTAGATTCCCCATTAAAAAGGAGGTAAATGTATTCGTATTATTACGGCCATTTTTATAACAAGCGTGGTCGATAATACTCTTCAATTTAAAAATATTATTTTCCTTACACCGTTTCAGACTTTAAACAATTACAATTACATGAACATCAAATCAATAAATACATATTTATTTTACATTACTTACGTTTATTTTATTACTCACTTACAGATTAAATTTGCTTTGTTGTCCTGATAAAAAGTAAAACAAAAACAAAAAATGGATGGTCCGACGTTTAATGAAGCTGAATTGAATTGCCAGTATACAGCTCTGCAAGATTATGAGCAATATCAACAAAGATTCCCCAACTCTTCAATTTACGTTACCAAGTCTCCTGAGTTGGCGGTTTCACGGGCCGCTGGCCAATGTTCATACGGATCGGATCACAATACGGGAAGTTTAATCGGACCACAAGTTCAACTTGCCACTTCCCAAGAACAAAATGAGTCTGTAATTCAAGAACGTTCTTCAGTATCGACTGTAAGATACATGCAAGCAGCGCAATATGACGAATTACCTGATTACGGTATTAATGCTTGCCCTGTTGAATCGCACTATATTGAGAACCCCACCATTGCATATGGATATGTATCAGAAGTTAATTTTGATTATCCAATTGAAGCCAGCAACACCAACTCATACTCACCAAGACCATTGTTATTTGATAGCAACCTAAATGGATCGGAAACTGCTATTCCTCCGGATGCAACAAGAGCATACGAGGGTCATGCTGATTATCAGAGCAAAATGGCACAACTTACACTTACACCAATGGATTCGGTTTCACACATAAGAGATCCAAAACATATGCTAATGGAAGGTTCTGGAAGTGACATATGTTCTACAATGAGATGGCGTGATCCCAATCTTTCAGAAGTTATAAGCTTTCTAAATAATCCAAATAATGAGATAAAGGCAAATGCAGCTGCATATTTACAACACTTATGCTATATGGATGATCCAAATAAACAGCGAACTCGAACACTAGGCGGGATACCACCTCTTGTGCGTCTTCTATCGTACGATGTACCAGAGATTCACAAGTAAGTTAAGAAAAACAAAGACCGTCAAAACCCCTTTCATAATTATCTAAAAGAAAAAAATGATATTTATATATACACGTATTTTGAAATCATAGTTAGAAAAACTTTCTAATTGTAATCTTTTACGAATTGCGTGACCATTTTATTCCAAGCTTTCTTGTTAAAAACTTCATGATATGAAAAGATATCATTTCTCTATAAACTGAGACCTAAATACATACTTCTAGAATTGAAACTGTTTAAGAATGAAAATTTTAATTTTCATAAAACTTAAATCCAAAGATCTAATTATAACACATTTTATTTTAAGGAACGCTTGTGGTGCGCTACGAAATTTATCCTACGGCAGACAAAATGATGAAAATAAACGAGCCATTAAAAATGCCGGGGGTATAACTGCGCTGGTAAGTTTGCTATGCAGAACTCAAGAATCGGAGGTAAAGGAATTGGTCACTGGAGTTTTATGGAATATGTCTTCTTGTGAAGACATAAAACGCTCAATTATTGACGAAGGCTTAAATGCAATTGTTAGTAATATAATTATTCCCCACTCTGGCTGGGATGCGGTTTGTGCGGGAGAAACATGCTACTCTACAGTCTTTCGAAATGCATCGGGAGTTCTACGTAATGTCAGCTCGGCTGGAGAGTTTGCCAGAACGAGTCTTAGAAACTCTGAACATTTAGTGGAATGTCTAATATATGTTGTGAAAATGGCTATAGAAAAAAATAATATTGGAAATAAAACAGTAGAAAATTGCGTATGTATTTTGCGCAATTTGTCTTATCGTTGTCAAGAAGTTGAGGATCCTAATTACGATAAACAGCCAATGCCAATACAGAGCCGACCTCCATCGAACTCATATAAAGGTAAAGGTTACATGTTCAGAATAAGACTAATTTTTCGGTACCATTTTACCACCAGGTTTAGTGGTATATATTATTATATTATACATATCCCAAAATACTCACTTCCTTAAAAAAAAAAAAACAAATACGATATATGTACATAGACAAGTATTTATATATTATTATTTCAAGGAGAAAATCTTGGCTGTTTTGGGACAAGTAAAAAGAAAAAGGAAGCTGCTCAGAGCGATCATCAGATGGAAAATAGTTATACACCCAGTACTTCAAAAAATTCAGTACCCAATAGTTTGTCACACAAACGATATGAGCTTTTATGGCAACCTGAGGTTGTGCAGTACTATTTAGCTTTATTGCAAAGTTGCTCTAATCCGGAAACTTTAGAAGCGGCTGCAGGAGCTATTCAGAATCTTTCTGCATGTTATTGGCAGCCAAGTATTGATATTCGAGCAACGGTTCGCAAAGAGAAAGGTTTACCTATATTGGTAGAACTTCTTCGTATGGAAGTTGATCGTGTAGTTTGCGCCGTGGCAACAGCTTTACGAAATCTTGCCATAGACCAACGGAATAAAGAGCTTATCGGAAAATATGCTATGCGAGATTTAGTTCAAAAACTCCCAACTGGAAATCCACAGCACGATCAGAATACCTCCGACGACACCATTACTGCCGTGTTAGCCACAGTTAACGAGGTAATAAAGAAAAATCCAGAGTTTTCTCGGTCTTTGCTGGACGCCGGTGGAGTTGATCGTTTGCTAAGCATTACGAAGCAACGTCAAAAATATACATCATGCGTATTAAAGTTCGCCGGTCAAGTTCTATTCACAATGTGGCAACATCATGAGCTACGTGATGTTTATAAAAAAAATGGCTGGAAAGAACAAGATTTTGTTTCAAAGTCATTTACAGCCCATAACATTTCGCCAAACTCACCCAATAATGTAAACAACACTCTTAATAGACCTATGGCATCTCAAGGTCGTACAAGATATGAAGATCGGACGATACAAAGGACTCAAAATAATGCAACTCGTAATACTGCGGGAAATGATTTTACAGGCTGCAATGAGTCACCACTGCTTTGTCAAATGGTGAGTTTAAAACAAATGTGCAATATTAATATTTAATTGGAATGTTTGCCATTTCAGACCGACGACTCATCAAGCAATGGTGTAGGTAATGACTCTTATCAACGGAGAAATCAAAACCCTCAAACAGCTATGTATATACCAATAATGGAAGTTGGACGAAATCATTCCAATTGAAAAAATTATATCTTTTAAATACTTTTCATATTTCATAAATATAATAAAATGCACTTACAAATATGTTTCAATAGATACTATATCGATACCTCAGGGTGCATTTGCTTTAAGTTAAATTTATTTATTTGCCCAAGTATTGCAGAGGATTTTTGGAATTATTTGATGTATATGTACATGCATGCAACTTGTGTGTACAATGTTCGGAGGAGCTCAAATATTATAATATACGAGTATCAAATAAATTAAAAAAATACGCCTACTTAACACATTTGTGCACTGAAATATCGATATTCTATAAATGTATACTAAAGCTAGTTTACAACATAAAAAGGGGTATATAAATACGTGAAATTTACATTCCGAAAAGCGTTTAATACGTAAATACCATAATAAAATTTCTTGGTAGTAACTATCGCTTTTCATTTTGTAACGAAGGACGCGTGACGTAACGAATGAGGTGAGAATATTCTTGGTTTGTCTTTTAAAATGACTAGTGCAAACTTTTTTATTGCACTTTGTATATATTTTACATTAATTGGTGATGTATGAGATTCATTAACTCGAAGGCAAGGTTATCACTTCTGCAGCATACCCCAAAACGATTTGTATAACATCTCCAACCACTTCAAAATGTATACTTATGCGCTTTACTATACATATACTTTTTTTTTAATACATACTCGATTGTTCTTGTTCTGGCTGTACTATATTAAGGTTTTATTGAAATCCATATTGATAATAATTTTTATTTGTACTTTATTTAAATAAGGATTTAAATTATATCTATGTCCAGTTTACTTCTTCGAGTTTGAATGTTTCAGTTATTTTCTGGTTGTCTTCCTGCAAATTAAAATAATTTATGATTTCATATTAATTTAAAAAGGAATTTTAAATACTTTTTATATCGCGCGAGAATTTCATGCTTAAACATCTCAAAACGCTTCCGATTTAAATTATTTTGCTGTTCTCGCCAAACCGGTCTCGCTTTTTTTTGTTGTAATCCCCAATGGCAAGTAAAAACAGGGGATAACACAAAAAATGTGTATCCAGAAATAAACATTTCATAAACCTACAAGAAAATAATAAAAACCGGGAATCAGTAATATTAATATTCTAGTATAATATTGTACACGTATAAATGCATCACCTGTGAATTTCGGGTAAAGCCATAGCCTATAAACCTTTCATCATGTGCAGGGACGTCGTCGAAAGCAACGTAAAAAGGTTCATATAAGAACTCAAAATTAGTTACGACATGGCTTATATGAGCCCGGTCATCTTCATTTGAGGAATTGCTAAGCCAAATGGAAAAGTTTGTGGCATATTGGTTGTATATAAAAACTTTTTCGTGAAATGGGCGTGCTAGACCTTTTCTATATAAACGCATGAGCTCCGGCTTGGAAGCAGGGAATTTAGCTCTATTATCTATTTCAAAAGTTGGTATAACATATGCACAGCGATAGCTGCATTTTACTGATGGCAGAAATTTGTTTAGTAATGATACCATATTTGCACTTGGTATTATATCAATATCTGTTAGAAATACATATTTATTTTGGCATCCTTTTCGCGCTAAATTACGTAAGTGGTTTTGAGGATATTCATTTTTTAAACGCCAACGTATTGTGTCAGGATTGCGTATTTTTAGTAAATGACGAAGAGTTTGTTCAGGATATTGACAATCAAAGCTGTTGACGAGATTAGGGATATGTCCTTGAACTGGTTTCTTATTGCTTGGAACAGCAATATGAAAAGTAACGTTATCACGTATAAATGAGAAACAGAGTCTCATATATGTCACAAAGTGTTGTAAAATGAAGAACTCCTCATTTCCTGCAACGTAGACGGCAGTTGAAATTGGACCGTTCCATTGATGTGCAACTTGTGTCAATGAATACAACCGTTCCACAGAGCTTTGGGTAGCTAAACACACAATGTTTTCGTATGAGGATTTGATAAATTTATCGCCAATCAATGCAAAATCATACATCTTATAATGGCGATGATTGTCCCACCTACCGGTCTCGAAATTTATATTGTCAAAAGCAAGCCTAAAATTATGCTTCGAGTTTTTTTCTACCAATGTTTGATTGATTCTTTGATTGAGCGGTGGAATTGTAGCATTATTGATTCTATCCATTGCAACCAATTTCTTTGTAATTCTGTTATATGACTTATTGATTCGTTGCGAATTTATTTCCGTCTCCAGCAAACAAAAAGTCCACAAAAGATTAATTGCAGTTAAAAATATTGTTAATACGAATAAAACCCAGCGTCTAAATCGGATAAATTGCCTCTGAAATAATATACATGTAATCAATATCTTAATTATTTTAAATGCATATATAAATTTAAATCACCATTCTTGTAGATTTCCACAGTAAACATTTATTTATTTGTTATTCCTAGGAATGGGAATTTTATAGGTCTGATATTTTCAGTGTAGTAATCGATTACAATAAGACATCACCATCGTCATTGTATCGAGGTGCGGTTTACTACTCCACTAACGCTATACATATCGCTTATTTACGTGAATAGTGTCATAACTCAAAAAACACAATTTTTGAGTTGAGTATGCAGAAATGTGCGCAATTTCATCGTCCATATTGCATAAAAATTTCATTCTGATGCGTAGAAAGTTTACCCGTGAAATAAGAATGTGACGTTATTCAACTTGTTATATTGCATTATTTTTTAACTACAACAACGACACATTTCAGTTGTGCAAGAACTAGTCATGTTTTTTTTTTTTTTTTAAAGAACGACATATTTTGTGCTACAACACATATTGTCATAGGGTGAAGTTGGTTTTCTTTTCAGAAAGAGCGACATATTTGGTGTTACAACGATATTGGTGAAAAGGTATAATACAGTTGTTTTCCGAAATATGTAACGAACACTTTAATTGTCAGGCCTGTTCGTTACATCGAATTTTTCGTTAATTCGAGTACTCACTTAGTGGTATGTTTTTCGATATAAATTAGTTAAATATCCGTAAATTGCAGTTTAATACATTTTTTATTAATTATTTGTTAAAAAATGAAAAACCATAACGAAACATTCAAATCCAATATGACACTTATACTTCTATTTGGTGCTGATCAATAATTTTAAGCTTTTTTATAAAATTCAACATTTTTTCAATTTGCACATTTCTTTGGAACCTTTTCAAGTTTTATTTTTAATTCTGGTTCGATGTTATTTGATTTTTTCTCTTTCTTCATATGTCTTCTTCATGTTGTTCGTTAAGTCGAGTACTTACAAATCACCTATGTTCGTTATTTAAGGTACTCAATGTAACAAATTTGCTTGTTCGTTATAAGTGGTTTTCGTTAAAACGAATATTCGTTATTTCGGAAAACTACTGTAATTAAACTTTTCATGTTGCTTTTTTCAAATATATTTTTTTTTATTTTTATTATATTTTTAACAAATAACGACATAATTCAAAAGGGGTTACGTTTATGCCTAAGAAGAATCCTTGGTATAGTCTTTTTAGTCCACTTTTCCTCAGCATTTTATTAAATATTTTACATGCCACTAGTTTATTCAATAAACTTATTACGTTTTTCTAAATTCGCTAAATAAAAGGCAATTGAAAACTGTAAACCGCTCTCCTGCAAAATCGACTTTTTTGAGTTGTGACACTATTCATGCGTACCTCGATTCAATGAGGTCTTATTTTACATACGTAAGTATGTATGTATATTCTTATGCACGTTGACACTTAGATACAGAAAATTTATTAAAGGTAATAAATGTATTCGATATTGAATTATTTTTAGTTCTAGTTTGAAAAATAATTTTAATAATTGCTACATCAATTTCAACGATTAGTATTTATAATGGGAGTGACGGATAATTGTTGTACATGCGGACAGGATGGAAAAAAATATATGACAAATCCAGAGATTTTCTATTATGCGGGAAAAATACATAATGCGCTTTTTCCTAAAATTTTAATTTTTTCATTACATAAGTAAGGCAATGCAATACTTATAAAAATAATTTAAATTAAATTTAAAGAAGTTTTTAATATAAGTATATGCTAATGCTCCTATTTTGTAAAAATTTGTATATTGCTGTGCCGAATGGAATGTAAAATGTCAAAACATAAATTCTTATAATAATGTGTCCTGGTGCCAAAATGGGAAAAATTGCCCAATACTATACCCATTGGCTCCAGTATACATAATTTTTAAACTTCCGATTGGCTTTATAGCTGATTGGGAAAAATGTGTATTATATTTTGTCCCTTTGGTTGAGTATATACCGCAATTGTTACAAAACAAATATGATAGTGAGAATATATCGCTCATTTACATGAATAGTGTCACAACTCAAAAAAGTCGATTTTTCAGGAGAGCATTTTAAAGTATTCAATTGTCTGTCATAAGTTAATTGACGCTTCTAGTGGCGTGTAATATATTAAATACAATGTTCAGCATAAATGGACCAAATAGAGTGTACTAATGCTTTTTCTTGGACATAAATGTGATCCACTTTGAATTATGTCATTATTTGTGAAAAATATAAAATAAATGATTTTAAAACTTCCAACCGTATATATGGATTAATAAGTGAGATATTTTAGCAAAATTAAATTAATGTATAGTCTTGTATATATGTATAATGTATAATGAAATCGGTCTAGGAATTACCCCTGGAAATGGAAATTGGAGAACTTAATATACAGTGGAACTTCCATAACTCGAAGATCTCCATAACTCGAACTCTTGAATTGGCAATAGAAGTCAAATTTCCTAGAGATTTCCTTCCAGGGCATAATACAAAAAATAAAATTTTACTATCGACGCAGAATTTTAAAAGAGTCTCTATATTCGTATGTAGGCGCACAAAAAATATGATATTACACTTATTCATAAATCATGTAACAAAGGAATGGGATACAGACATCAAGACCCAAACAGTAGCAAAGTGCAACCACCAAAATAGAGAATACATGTTTTAACATGTGTACATAAAAATGTTTGCGAAGTAACAGTAGAACTGTAAATAAATCTACATTTTAAAGCTTTTTGAAAAATTTTATTTTTTAATGAACACTTCTATAACTCGAAGTATCTCTAACTCGCAGTTTTCTTAGGATTATGGTGATTCGAGTTAGAGAAGTTCCACTGTATTCAGAAACAGCCGAACTTAGTCCTTCTTTACTTGTTGGATATACAGTACAAAGCCTTAAAAAGCTCTCCCTTTTAGCAAATTGCGAACGCATATAATGCTTGGTTTCACCCGAACTTAGCGTTTTTAAGTTCATTAATTTTCTTAGTTTTATTCAAAAATTAAAAACAAACCAAAAACAAGTAAGGAAAGGCTAAGTTCGGGTGCAACCAAACATTTTATACTCTCGCAATTTATTGATATATTTTTATTAAGATAACACACAATTTGATCTAGGGGAAGTTATGACCCGATTTTAACCGGTTCTGGTACAGAGACGAGACACACTATTAGAAGAAAAATATATCCTCTGAATTAAATTAAGATACCTGAGAGATTAACCGAAATTTTCGGTGAAAAATTACCGTAGGTCACTGAGTTCTTCATATTCGATATCCGGGGCATTGAAAAGTTATAGTCCGATTTCGACAATTTTTTCACAAGTGAAGCCAGAAATAATATGCACTAATTGTGTAAAGTTTTATTCCGTTATCTTCATTGGTTCCTTATGTTTACATTATAAAGTGAAGGAATAAGATGGATTTCAAAATTGAGTTATAAGGAAAGTAGTAGTGGTTGTGAACTACCGTGGTTTTTTGTCCGTGTTATCAGGGTGTCAAGAAAATATTATATACCGAATTTCATTCGAATCGGTCGAGTAGTTTCTGAGATATGGTTTTTGACCCATAAGTGGGCGATGCCACGCCCATTTTCCATTTTGTAAAAAAATCTGAGTACAACTCCCTTCTGCTATTTCTTCTGCAAAATTTAGTGTTTCTGACGTTTTTCGTTAGTTAGTTAACCCACTTTTAGTAATTTTCAACCTAACCTTTGTATGGGAGGTGGGCGTGGTTATTATCCGATTTCAACTATTTGAAATGTAAGAGAACCTACTGCAGAAAGTTTGGTTTATATAGCTTTATTAGTTTACGAGTTAAATACAAATAACCGCTCCTAGTGCGATTCTTTATTCCAAATTTTACTTTTATATCTTCATTTATGGCTTAGTTATGACACTTTATGTGTTTTTGGTTTTCGCCATTTTGTGGGCGTGGCAATGGTCCGATTCTGCCCATTTTCGAACTTGATCTTCTTATGGTGCCAAGTTTCGTCAAAATATCTTAATTTTTACTCAAGTTACAGCTTGCACAGACGGACGGACGGACAGACATCCGGATTTCAAATCTACTGGTCACCCTGATCACTTTGGTATATATGACTCTATAACTAACTATTTTAGTTTTAGGTGTTACAAACAACCGTTATGTGAACAAAACTATAATACTCTCGTAGCAACTTTTGTTGCGAGAGTATAACAAGACTCCTTGGAGTTTAAACAATTTTCATTACTTCAAATACTTGCAGCAGAGCAATTAATCGAATAGTCACAGTAGAACGACGAATAGGATAATTTTCATACGAACGGTTACAAACCGGATATTCGAATAAACGGTTTTCAGGTAATTCGAATCATTTTAAAAGCCCTACTACGGACATCTGAAATTTCGACAAATTGCCTAAATAAGAACATTGTTTACACATAAATATCAAGTAGAGTATCACACACTCAGAAATGTTTGGGGTTCTTCGTTATTTATTTTGTTCTCAAATACGCACAATTTTTCTCACAAAAGGCACTAATATACATAAATACTTGGCGATAACTTTTGCATTATGCGTACAATATACTTATATTGTCATTTATTACAAAAATTCTATATATAGAGTGTATTCGGAAATGATTATGTGTCTATACATAATTTATTAAGTCAAGTCAATCAATAGCTTCTTTGAACCGTTTTCTTACAAGTTATTGATACACGGTAATATTTGAAAGAACAGTCTTCAAAGTTATTGAATGAATTGAACAAATAAATGAGATGTTTAAATATAAACATCTCAATATACATATACACATTTTGTATAATTTATTTAAAAATTAATAAATAAATAATGAACTGAAACTTCGTCCTCGATGTAAACTAATTTGTAGCGCAAGTTTTCGTTTAAAAATATCGATTAGTTATTTCTGTCGTGTTTTAATTATATAATACCTACTTCGTGCTGATAATTTTAGCCATTTCGTTAAGTTCGTTTTGAATATAGTTCAGTTTTTATATGTATACACAATGATATCGTACGTACATATATTTAAGGACACATATACATATATATGTATATATGTGCATATAAATATATATGGAAAAGTACTTTATGTCATTGTAAGGGTGCCTGCACCGAGTCCGAAACCAACACCTTTGGGCCCGAAATTTCGACCATAGCACGCTCTACAATAAATATCACCGTCCGGACCATCATTTAAATTGGTTGAATCAAGAGATTTCCTGCAGTCAGCACAATGGAAGCAACGCTTGTGCCAAATTCTGCTTTTGCTAATCATTTGCTCAGCGGCAAACACTGCATATCCGCAACGCGGACAACCTCCTGATGATCGAGGTCCAGTTAATGGCTTACCTTCAGGGCTGAAATATATAAAAAAGGATATAAATAATTATAATTTTATCAGGAATACACTGTTATATTTCATATTTATAAAAAAGAGGTATAATTGAATAATGGTAGCTTACAATTGGATTGTGGATTCACCGGAAGTCGACACCAACGTTGGGGCATGTCCATAGCCAAAACCTTTAGGACCGAAACGTTTTCCATAACAGGCTTTACAGTATATATCCTTGTCTGGTCCATCGCAAGCTAGCATCGAATCCAATGGTCGGTGACATTCAGTGCAGTTGTAGCACTTTTTATGCCACATACGGCCTTTAGAAAGTTGTTGCTCTGCGGCAAAAACAGCGCCACCGCAACGTGGGCAACCTTCGCCTTCAGGTGCTTTAATTGACGTGGTGTCAGGGCATACAAAAGGACGCTGAGCAGAAATTTGATCTTCACTGAAAATTGTATTGTTAAATTCTTCATATCTACTACTGAAACATTGTTACTTACGTCATGCCATCAGTTTGCAAAAAACTAGATCCACATGCAAATCCATAGCCATGAGGACCCCATTTTTTTCCATAGCATGTCTTACAGTAAACTTCTTTGTCGGGTCCATCACATGCAATGATAGAATCCAACGTCTTTGTGCAATCTCTGCATTTGAAACACTTTCTATGCCATTCACGTCCCTTCGATAGCACTAATTCAGCGGCAAAGACAACACCACCACATCGTGGACAACCCTCGCCGGCACGTGCTTGTATCTTTCCAACATCTATATCGGCCACTTTTGGAGCCAAATCGCTATATTCATACATACAAAAATATGTATATGATTAAAGAAGGAGATAAAAATGGAAACATTAAATTACTAATTTTTTAATTTGGAATATGTAGATACTCGTATTCTTAGGATATGTAGTATTCATTGAGCTTACATTCTAATGTTTTTTCTGACTTTATTTGTTTTGTCACAATTAGTTTAACTTTTTTATCAGTTAAAGCAAGTATTGCTTAAGTTAACATATATGTTTATATATCCTTTAAACAATCGAGTTCTTTAAGTATATACTGAAACATTTTTCACTTTAACTTTTATTGAAAATGTGTTTATTTGTTTTTTTTTTTTTTTGTATAATTGACATGTAGGCATGTATACCTTTGCCACTCAGCGTCTCTTATGTCAGACATAAGTCCCATAGAAGAAATTCCTAAATGACCATAACCCCTGGCGCCGAACTTCTGAGCATAACATCCTGTATTTATTATAATATCAAAAACATATATTGATAAATTCATACTACGAAGCCTTTGAATTCAACACTGAAATACATTTGAACTTATGTGTACATGTTACCCCCGTACATAGATTTGTAGGTATAAAACATTCTGATGTAAGTATACTTAAATGCATATAAACATATACATAACACATATGTACATATATTGGCTTCTGTATGCTAAATGCTAAAATTGTTTAAAAAACTTACCCATTTTCATAACAATCGGACTGAAGGGCACCACCACCTTGACCATATCCATAGCCTTTAGGTCCGAATTTCTTCGCATAACAAGCTAATTTCGAACAAGGGAAAACACGAGGATATAAAACACCAATTATATGTATGATTTTAGGTAATATTGAATGGATATGGGAAATAATGGAAGCTAAGTACGTAGGTATGTTGTTTATATAAGAGACTAGCTTAAAAGTTTCGTTAACTAAATACATTCAAATAATTTTGAGAAGAAGTGTAAGAACAGAATAAGTACTCAAAAAAATATTGAAAATTTAATAGTGGCCAGATTTCCAAGGAACGTCCCAGCACACACATTTGGTACGTGCAATTAATTAATTTCCTGAGGAATTTTGGGCATAAAACTTAAATTTAAAAGAATGAACATAATCGGCGATGATTTTTGCGTAGACTCATTGTTCATGTGAAAATCAGCGTAACTACTAACAACGAATGGTTTTTGTAGGGATCGAACATATGATACTTCCCAAATATGATTGAGAAACACGGCCGAAATTACGGTTCTTAGCGGTTAAAAATTTGTTATTTTTTCATAGATGCGACTGGGATCATGGGATCACTTTTGTCAAAATTAAAGTTGTGAACATTTGATTGAGATTAATAAAAGAATTTAATTTTGAACGTACATATGTTGTCAGAGAAAGTTAAAAAGTTATCTTTGAATATATTTACGAACATTTTTTTTAAATATTGTTTTAATAGTACCTTTGCAGTAGATATTTTTGTCTGGACCTTCACAGCAAAGAATGGAATCAAGTCCTTTGGAACAGTTTCCACATTTAAAACACTCCTTGTGCCATTGCTGTCGAAAAACATAAGGTTAATTATGAAATGTGGAAGGAATTTATTTACTCTTGGAGTGTCATGGAACGTATGTAGATGGATATGAATGTATTAATTTTTTTTATGTTACACTAACGAAGCATACACTTTTGCGTATTGCAAACAAATTACAATTAGGATATTCAATTTTGAAATGATTAGAAATTTAGTAAGCAAAATATTTATACAACACTGCATGTTAAGGGTTTTAAAATAGTTTAACATGTGAGTGTAGTAAATCGTTTGTGAATGTGTATCCTGAATTTAGAAACCACATTTACATATATAATTTCATTAATACCCCATAAAAAACGCACAATTGAAAGAACGTTTTACAAACAAATAGCGATATATTATACAAATAGAGCTATGTATGCAAGTTGTTGGATAACAAATTTTCCGCATAACAGATATAATTTAAAATCAATCGTAGAATAAACAAAGAAAGACACTGATTTTGAAATTATTTCAATTAATACCTCGGCAATATATATCTTTATCAGGGCCGTCGCAATGCATTGTTGAATCAAGTGTTCTGTTGCAAAGCAAGCATTTGAAGCATCGTCTATGATATCCCTAATTATTTCACATGTGCAATGTAAATAAAAAAAAAACAGTTAGTCTTAAAACCTACTTACATATATCTTTATAAATATTTAGTTGTCTGTTTTAATATTTAGTAAGCTTATGAATGTACATAATTTATATGTGTTCGGGATGCATTGGTTATTCTATGTATATATGTATGTAAGTGAATATCTAAGAAATCCCAAACAGGAGGGTCTTAATATCATTTAGAGGATTAGAGTTGATTTGTTTTGAATACTTTGATTAGTTTTAATTAATCTAATCGATAATAAGATAATTTTAAGATTTATTGGTAGTTAGATTAACTTACTCTGCCTCTCGCCAACATCTGCTCAGCTGCATATACGTAACCACCGCATCTGGGACAACCCTGACCCTCTGGAGCTTTGGCAATTACTCGTGGCTCTAAACGGGCGCCATTACGTACACCATCAATGTCACTATTGAATAAAAAAAATATATTTTTAATTATTTATATTTTATTTTGGACTAGCATGAAATCACGTCATTAGGTTTCACAAAAATACTCATTTGTCTGACAATTATTTTTAACAGATAAAACTCACTTAACTCCTTTCGTGAAATATTTTTTTAGAAAAATAGTAATATATTAATTAAATTATACATATATATAATTTATGCACTTTGTTTTATGTTTTGAGTTTATGTATATAAAAACTAAAGCCACTTTTCGTTGTAATTTTATAACTTAAGAACGGGCTCACTTATCCAACCCAATTGTTTAGGCTTTGTTCGGACTACTTAGTAAATGGTTTATGCGAAGTTTGCACAAAATCGGTCGAGCGGTTCTACATTTATAATAAAATATTTTTTGTTTGAATAAATGAATTTGATGTTAGGATATTTTTTATTATTTCACTTTATATGTAGCGAAACACGTACTGAATCCGACAATACCGACAATCTCAAAGTAATCGACAACCATCGACTATAATCATTCAGATGTACTTCATATACTCGTATATATTTTAACAAAAAATCGGATCTAATCATGTTCTCGTTAATAATAATAAAAATATCTTGAATGAGATACGAAAAAATAGAAAAGTAGATAACCAATATATGTATTAGGGCTCTTAAAATTATTGACATTGAATTATTAACTTGAAAACCGATTATTCGAATATCCGGTTTGTAACCGTTCGTACGAATATTAACCGGTTAGTAATATTCAATTAGTCGCAATGTTACGACTATTCGAATAGTCGTTCTACTGCGGTTAACAGTAGTTATATCGTCACTATTCGAATAAATAAATTGTTTGAAATCCAAACAGCCTTTGATTTTTTAAAGTTTCCGCATTCCAGCCACTTTATCAGAATCAGAGATTTAATGAATTCGCCCAGTTGAAATGGTTAAAAACTATTTTGTCATTACTTCATGGTTCCCTGAAATCATTGTTATTTTTTGTATTTTAAAGCAAGTTTTTTGTTAGTTGTAATGTTTCATTTTTTTTTTCAATAAAAATAAGAAAATTAATGAACTTGGACTATTCGAATAGTCGACAACGAACGGTTTACCGAATAGTCGATAGTGCAAATCGAATATTATTATCCGAATATTGCCCTATTCGGTTAGTCGAATACCAAGAGCTCTAATATGTATACTTATGTATATGTACATCTAGGAATATAGAAGTACAGACTATGAACAAACGCATGTATGTACATACATATGTTAAAGCTCATATTAGAAAACATATGCATTTCTTACAATAACATACAAACATTTACAATACATACACATAAACATTTGCAAAAATTAGCGTTTTCTATATCTTATTAAAAAATAGTATCTCCCATTGTAAAAATGTGTAATACAAGTTTTTTCGTAAATAAAATCCATTTTTATTTTTATTTATAGTTTTTTAATAACATTTCACAAATACATACATACATATATTTATGAAATATTCATCAATACAAAAAAAAAAAACAAATATTAATATCATTTCGAGGCGACATGTGATAAAACATTGGAACATGTAGTAGACTATTTTAACGGGAAAGGTGTTCACATTAACACGACAGAACATTTTGAATCCTGAACTCCATCGCTGCGTCTATCTTTCGCCATGTAAATTAGTTGCTGCGATAATATGAAAAAATAATAACATGTTTGAATTTAAGGAAAACAAATGTGTTTTCAAATATTCTAAAATATTGTTAAAGCATGACGCATAGGCATTTCGAAATTATTTTTGAACTTTTAATGTGAACTTTTATAAGTTTTTACGTTTATGCTAAGGCACAAGCATGAAAATATACTTTTCCTTTATTATTTTATTTAAAAATAACTAATATTAAATGGAAATTTATTGTATCTATTTCTCTATTTCTTATTCTTTCTATGAGTCTATACATTTGTATATTTACAAATTATTTATGTATATCGCATCGAAAATCTTCTGAATATATGTATATAGTAGTTTACTATTTTACAATGGGAGAATATCGAAATGAAGAAGAGTGTTTAATAAGTTTTCTAAATATAAGTAGCACATATTCATATGTATATATGTAAGTGTAACATTTAGTGCTACAAGACAATACATTTGCCTGTATTTTCGCAAATACAAACACATTCTTAAAGTTAAAAATATCACCTAATTAGAAATAAATTTATTTCGTTGAAATACTCATATGGACTTTTTAAATATTAGAAATATTCGTTTATGGCAATGGTTTTGTAAATGAAAACAGGATGAACGAAGCTAGTTTTCGAATAATGAGAAAATGTAAACATGCATATGTATGTATGTATATACATACATAAGCAATGAGAAGTAATCTATTTATAGAAAATGTGTGGAAAACAAATACATGCATTACTAAAAATGAATACTTCTGCGTTATCTATATGCAATGCATATATGTATGTACACACATGTGTATGAATAATGTACAATAGTATATATTGTATGTATATATTTTGTATACAGTTAAAGCTTTTTATTGTAATATGTGTATTCGCTAAACACAATATTCTACAGTAAGCTTTTAAGCTTTGGATATTTAGCATGTTCTTGCCACATTTCGTAAAAACACACATGAATACGAATAGTTATATGATATTTTTGAAATTTGTATTAGTTATTAGAAATGGTTACAAAGTTGTGACAAAATCAATAATTTGTGTACGAAGTTTAAAATGAAGAATGGTGGGATATACTTACTCTCTGTTTAAATGTGCTCCAGTATCCATTGACAAACATCCAGCACCACCACCGAAACCGTAACCCTTTGGACCATATTTGCGGGCATGGCAATTTTTGCAAAACAGTTCTTTATCGTGTTCTGTGCAGTTCGTGGAGTCCAAGGCTTTGTTGCACATTCCTGAGTTGAACAATAAATATACATAGAATCATATAAGCGTTTTTAAATCGGTAATGTTGAGTTCGATCGTCTTACCGCATTTGAAGCAGGTTTTGTGGAACTTGTAACCACCAGCTACTCTCTCTTCAGCGGCATAAACGGATTTGCCGCATTTTGGGCATTTTGGTGTTTCAACAGGTGTGAAAGGCATGTTTGTATCTACGAATAAATATATTTGAATTATAAAGCCTATAAAATAGCTTTTTTTCTTGTGCAAATTGCTAATTTCTCCACAATGTCAACTACTTCAACTTTTGTCCCTTTTAAAAGCACTTTACATTAACTGAACAAATTCGTTCCTCAATTTTAAGGATACAACTTCCACTCTCATACCTTAGGTAACTGGAATTTTTTTCTTATTTAATTTTATTAAACTAGGTGAAATATATCGGAGCACCGCGCCAAAGTACTTTTCCTCGATTAGCAACGATCTTAAATGAACTGAAAGGTTGCTGCACGCAGGTAGTCTATATTTGTGAGTGCACACGGCACAACGTATCTGAATTTTGTGTTATTAGATAGAGATGGCCAATATTCAAGAGACTCGTTGATTTCTTCTCGTTTACCCTCTCTTCGTTTAAGGTATATTATACCGAGAGTAAAAGCTTTTGCACACAAACTATATGAGGCTTATGAAGAAATAGTCGTTTACTCATCCATAAATATTTAGAAGCACAATAAATATTCAAAAAATGTCATGATCTTACTCATAAGTTTTATTTATTTCCTTATTATTTGAATAGATTATAACAACTAAAGTTAAAAAATAGAAAGTAGTAGCTTTACTGAACAACGAAAATCTATTTTTAAAAATTTCCACAAACTTAATAAATTTATTTGTTTTATTTTAAGCTTTTCTACGTGTACAATTCCCCTATAATATTTTCGTATACATGTGTATAGCCTCGGTTTTGTCTATATAAATACATATGTATCTACATATTGAATGCATTTGGGAATGTACAGAAGAAAAGTTTTAAGGAATATTTGGCAAAAATAAAAATGTTATTTCCTAATCTGAAATTACAACCAAACACATTTGGCATATTGATAGTCACGAATGTATCCTATGTATGTACATACATACATATGTGGTAATATCAAAAACAGAAGCACTCTTTCATTCCTAGTTAATCAATAATCGATCTCAAATTGTCCACGCACATCTACATGTCCACACATATGAATGTTTGCATAAGTAGTAATTATAAGTGATAAAAACTTTAGAAATAAATCGATGGTTAATATATGTACATATGTATATCAATTTTGAAAGATTTAAAAATAAATATTTCAACGAAAATATCAAATTAAAAAGCACTTTCATATACAAAATGTATGTATGTCCGTAAGAGTTTGAAAGTGTGTATTATTTGCATACTATATTTATATTACTCATCCAAATGTGTGTATACTTAAAATCCTTTAATACATGTACATACAAACAATTTCATATATGAAATACTGATAGGGGATATCTGTAATACACCTCAGATGATCTATATTTTATATTTACTTTCCATGCCGGTTGGGTCTACATAGCCGGAACTTATCATACCTTAGAAATAACCTGTTAAACCGTATCGCCTTGGCAGAGTATCCAAACCGAATTGCAAATATGGGATGTATTTAATGTATGAACCATAAGCTTAAGTCCAAAGAAGATAATATTAGAATTGAAATGATTTAATATACATATGTATGTATAAATATATATACTCATACAAACGATGCTTAGTGGGCTGTTAGATCGTCCACATACCAAGTGCAACGTCATCGACACCTATGACTCACATTATTGCCGCTTACTTCTAACCATATCGGACGTTTATGCAAATGCCAATTCTTTTGTTAATCATATATTTATGTATAGAATATTTTAAAACATATATTCATGTTCCTATACTAAATATGTAAATTATTTCTTTGATGTGTGAATTATTTCTTTGAGTCCATAAAAATAAATATAATTGAAATATAAGGTCTGAATTCCAATCTTTTCAAACAGAAATTATTTTGCTCCCGTCCCGTACGGGTTCTCTTCTAACGTCTCATAAACAATTTCTGATCCATTTAAAACATTAGAACAAACTATTCTTTATGTAAGATTGTCGAAATTCCAAAAGAATCTGTTTAAGCGCCCTAGCAAAAACCAAAGCATCAAATGTGAATAAATCTCTTAAAATATTATTCATTAAATTTATTACATTGATATAAGTAAATATTCTAAATAAATATTTTTATGATCGGCATCATTAAAAGACACAAACTTAAAAATTTGCTTTATGAAATGTGGTATGTACTAGTGCTATTTCGAATGAGAAAACTTATTTGAATAAAATATACTAATTTACCACAACAATTTTGACTCTTTTTGAGATTTTTTCTGAAACCGTGTGCATTGAAACCAAAGAAAAGTGTCTCCATATTATATATATATATATATATATATTTGTGTATAATATATAAATTTGTATGTTTATATACATTTTGTACAAATTTAAAATTCGGCTAGATTCATTCGTATGTAGTTGGAATACAAAAGTTATAGATAATATGAAAAGCTTAAAAAGAACGTCAGTTGTACCTGAGTAAAATGAGTGTGCATGGTAGCAAGCTTGAAGGACAGCAACACAAGCACAGGAAAAGTCAAACAGTTTATCAAACTGATTTCAGTTATCGTGCTTTCTTATACATAATAATCATAGCAAACTCAAATATAATTTGCGATTTACTACACTAGAGTATTAAAACTATAATTTTTAATAATTCATAATTTGGTGGAATTTTTTTTGATTGGAACATTATTAAATATACTCAATTGTGAGCGCGGAAAGTTTTGTATTGGGTAATAACTGCGTTCCTCTTTTTGCTTACTCAATTGTACATAAAGTTGTAAATGAATTACCACCCAAAGTTCGCGTTCAGTGCAAGCGTCGGCATATGATATGGCATTAACAAAGCGGATTAAATGTTTTAAATATTTAGTTTACAGCTACGTCGTGCTCTTAATGGTACGTAACACTAATTATAATAATACTAAGGGGTTTTTATGAATATGGCAAAGTAATGAGCACTACAAAATTTGAAGGTCGATTTGGAAAACATATTTGGAAAAAATATTAATTATAATATGTAGATTACATACAATGGTCGACTGCTCAAGTAATTTTATAAAACAATCTTATTTATTTTTTCAACATACCTACACTACATGTGCATATGTATATAAACAATGTACTAACATACGTTAATGCAATATAATATTTTTTAGGTAACTGGTGCTGCCCAAATACTAGTTGGTACAATTCTGTTATGGGGTCATTCTGGCTATTACGGCATTGTCCAAAATAAATTATGGGCTCCAGCTGCTATTCTATTGTGTTTAGGACCTATAACATTTCTTCTCTGTTGGATGGGATGTCAAGCTACAAATCAAAGAAAACGATGCCTACTAGGAACGGTAACAAAATAAATAGTTCAGAATTTATATTTAAAGTGGTAAAAATGGGTTTCGTTTTTAAATAATATAGTTTATAGCGGCGTTGGTGGCATGCATTTGCATTCAGTTCTTCATTTGTGGCTGGTCTTTGGCAATGCGTGAAAGCCTCCCAACTTCTGTGGAAATTTTTATAGATGATTCGTTCGTTGAATTTCTTGATAAATTTTCTAGGACAAAGGTTGACAATTTGCATTTATGGAATCGTATGCAATCGCAGGTAAGTACACATACATATGTACATATATATGTATGTATATATTTGCGTACTGTAATCGTTTAAAGTATTTTATGTGTCTTTGTAATATATTATACATCCTTAGTTTTTCTAAACCTAAATTTATACTTGATAAAATATTGATTGTTCATATTACTTGTTTAATTTAAATAAAATATTTGCAGTTACAATGTTGTGGAGTGGACGGACCTTTGGATTACCGTCGACTTTCCCTTCCGTGGTCTTGCTGCTCCCGACCAGAGCATGCTTATGAGTCTGCATGTGACACTCATTATAAAAGAGGTTGTTTATCGGTTGTATCTGAGCAAATTAGAAATCGTTTACTGCTCACTTCATTAGGCTCTGCAACCATAGCTGTTGTACAGGTGAACATTTTTTATTTCATTAAAGATTATTTAAACTTTCAATAAACCTAATTTCATTTTTCAGAGCTTGGGCTTATTTTGTGCGGTTCATTTAGCTATCCTGTTTGGCAAAAGTGAAAATAATCACAATATAAGCAACTTGAACAAAAAGCGACAACAACAATTTCTTCCTTTATCAATACAAGATAAACGTCATGATATGCCCTCCCCACTTAGTCTTTCACCCTCAGCCCCAGGCCATCGGATTATTAAATCTTCTAAGCCACCAACTATGGCGAAATGACAGACAATTAGTTTTTAAAATGGACAAATAATTTAATTCTTTACATATTGTAAATTGAGATGGAATGTAGATAATTGTGACCCTCAATTTATTTCTTTGATTTCAATATTCGGTTTAAAGCCATATGTTAGGTAAGTACGTACATACATATCTACATGTGTATGTATGTATGCATGTTTATATGGCCATACAAAATTGTTGATCCTTAATGAATATGGCGTATAATATGGGCGAAGTAGGCCGAAGAAAAGATGACATCCACGAATTCTTGAACGGCGAAAGCATACAAAAACAAAAAGGTACAGAGTAGTTCATAACTGCAATTACAGTACTAAAAATCTGGCGTTCTCTGCTGTCACCCTGTGTTAATTCGCCTTAGTTAAATCTGAAGTTCCGAAGGAAATTTCTTTTCAAATAAATTTCTATATAGAATACCCCCATAAAGTAATAATAAAGGCTTCTCCCATATAAATATTTAATATATTCTTTATGAAATTCAAAATTAATATAATTTGCTTTTACAATTCTTTCTGTACCGTTCTTTATGCCATATGTGTTTTAGTTTCACTTCGTACCAGGAATCGCATTAATACGACGCTATCATAAAAACAATTTTAGAAGTGTATACATATTCTTAAGATTCGTAAGTGTATTCCAGGAAATTAGTGATTATTTATTTTAATTCTTGAAAAGTTAGTAACATCTAATAAGAAATCATAAATTCAAACCCTTTTTCGATTGATTAAAGGCTACTAATGCTCCAACTCGTTATAGGATGAACCGGTTTGAATTGTTTACAATATGTGTATTTTCTTTGTTGTGTTTACCCAGAAAGTTTATTTTTTCCCAATTCAATAATCTAATCACTTACTTATATATTATTTAAATGTATGGTTAGACATGTATTAGTAAAAAATATTTTTTACATTTAAGCTAAAAATTTAAAGATTGTAAAAAAGGAGTGCAGTGATTTTGTGTGTATGTCCTACGTAGAGTTGCCAAACAAATTTTTAAATATTTTCTGTTGAAAAGAGGTACTCAATTTATATTTTTTTTTATATATTTTAGGTCTTGATGATCATATGAAGATGGGCGAAAAGGATCAGGATATAAAAAGCCCAATGAAAAGAGTGGGATCTACAAGAAAAATTGTTATGTTCAGTAGTAAGTATTTCAACATTATACATATTTATTATTAACGACAAAGATATTAGGGGATAGTGTTTAATAGTAAACATTTTTACCTACTTACATTGTTAACATGAATTAATACTTTCGATCCACTCGTGATAATTGTGATCATTTTTATGAAATACATTATAATCGTAAATATTTAGTAGATTTCATTTATGTAATTTAAACTATTGAGAAGAACTCTTGATATGTCAATAACATGCTGATATCTTAAAAATATTTATTGGAACGCTTGGTTATTTAACAATAACTTTACTTAAATCAACTTCAACTTCAGTCAATTGAGGTAATTTAAATGAAACCAATCTATCTTTCTAGGTATTCGTCAGCAGCTCAATGAACAACTACGCTGTCTTGACACCAGGGTAGAGTCACAAATTGGATTAATTCAAGAAATTCAAGATTTCTTTCGCCGTCGCGGAGAACTGGAGCTCGATTACAGTAAAAGCTTGGAGAAGTTTGCACGCGGATTGCTTTTAAAACACAAGGAACAGAAACAAAAGTATTTAAATTTTAATCAAATTTCGTTATTATAGATTGAAAACTATGTGTGAAAAGTAGCCTGGTATAAATCCTTATATAAAACAATTAATTTTTGAATATATGTTAGTGAAATTAGACTAAACTTGAAGTTTTTTCAAATGTTTATTAAAGACTGAAACTATATATTTTATAAGTTTGATTGAGTCATGACTTTTTTTTAATATTTGTAATCTCTTTATAAATTGAACGAATTTATTTACAAATTTAAATGTAAGTTTATTTTTATTATAGAAGGGATCATTGGCCAATATTTTCAACGTTTGCTTGTTGGCAACATTTAGTTAAAGAAACTCAGTCTTTATCAAAAGATCATGCAATACTGGCCGACCTATATTCCATAAGTATTGTTGCAAGTTTACAAACTACTATTGAAGATGTTCAGAGGATATATAAAAAGGTAAAATTATATGTTAAAAAAAGGTCATTTTATCTATTATGAAAGTAATTCTTTTATAATTACTAAATAGGTGAAATTAATAGGATATGAAATTCACGAAGATATTCAACATCTCCTTCAAGAACTCCATACGACAATGAAAACGTATCAAAGATATGAGGTTAGGCGGATTGTGTACAAAAAATTATAATATTTTATATTATGTACATTATGTGTTTTATATAGAGTGAATGTAAATCAGCTAAACTAAAATTGGTTACTGCAGAAGCCCAGAGGAAAAAATTGGAGCAGACAATATCAAAAGAAAAGCTGGAGCGGAATAAGAAATATAAACTTACCGAAAAAGAAATTGTCAAGGTAGAAGTTTTTGATTATTGTAGTAGTAGATATATATATATAGAACAATTATATTTTCCAGAGAGATACAAAATATAAAGATGCAAGACTGAAAGCCTTAAAAGCTAAAACTGAATACCAATTATGTTTGGAGGCTTCAAATACCACGATACATAAATATTTTGTAGAAGATTTGTGTGATCTAATAGATGTAAGAACATAATCCTTTCATAACGTTTATGTTAAATACAGTTCACTTTTTCATTAGTGTATGGATCTTGGATTTGGATCTATGATTTCAAAAGCAATACTAATGCATGTTTCGGCAGACCAGGGTCGATCAAGAGCAATTCTTCAGCAAGCAGATAATCTCTCACATTTAATACACTCAATCGACTGTCGTGCTGATAAGCAAAAGTTTTTAGAGCACCATCATGCTGCGTTTATAATACCTAAACGTTTAGAGTTGCAATGCCAACAGGAACAGACTGATAACATTGAAATGGATATAAAAAAAGAATTACATGTAGATATGGAACAAAGATTGGAAACTTTAGGTCAAAGGCTGCGAGATCTTCGCATTGAATGTGACGAAGTTTGGAAGTCACTCGAGACTGCTGAAACGAAACTCTTAGAACATTATAATAACAAGGACAATGACACCAGCGACATTTTCACTGAAGGTAAACAATATATACATAAGACACCTAACAGCAATATTACGCCTAAATTAAAAGCAGAAAAACAGGACATCGAGGATTATTACATAATGGTGAGTTTTACATGAGATGTCGTTCAGATAAAATATTATGGTTTTTATAGAAAATTCGAGAGTATATAAATGGAACTTCACGCATAGCACGTTTAAGCGCAAAGGCTGATTTTTTACGAAACGTTTTAGTTAAGGACAATTCATGTTGTTTACCTTCTCATACTAAAGCCATAGCATCAACACGGAAACGAATTGGACGGGTCAATATTACTGGCCAACCTAAATTATTTGGCGGTTCCTTAGAAGAATATTTAGAATTTACTAACGAGGAAGTACCACTCGTTATGCGTAGCTGTATTCGTGTTATTAATTTATATGGTAGATTTGCTACAAACACTATATTTATCAATTAATTAAAATATATTATTTCAGGATTGCACCATCAAGGTATATTTAGAGTTTCAGGTTCCCAAGTGGAAATTTCCAATTTCCGAGAAGCATTTGAAAGGGGTGAAGATCCACTTGCAGATACAAATGACGCATCGGATATTAATTCCGTTGCTGGGCTTTTAAAGTTATACTTGCGAGAATTGAGGGAACCCTTGTTTCCTATAGTATATTTTGAACACTTTGTTTCTATAGCAGGTACTTTTGTTGGATTTTGACTTCCAAGTGACCACTAAATATACCATAAAAATATTGTTTTGTTTTTTATAGAAATTCGGTCAAAAGAGGATATTATAACAGCAATAAGAAATTTCTTAAGCAATCTTTCTCCAACAGTTTTAATTGTTATTCGTTATTTATTCGCATTTCTAAATCAGTAAGTATTCTAAAATTATTATAATATATGCCTGAAATAGGGGTTTCTTCTAGCTTATCGGAATACGCAGATGAAAATATGATGGATGCATTTAATTTAGCTATTTGTTTTGGCCCTACTCTCATGCCTGCGCCTGAAGATAAAGATCAAGTGCAATACCAAAATCAGATTAACGAGCTTATTAAATGTATGATATTGTACCACGATGATATTTTTCCGCATGATTTAGTAGGCTTGGAATACGAAAAATATATATCTCACGAACCGTTTATGGATATGTAAGATGCATATTTACTTAATCTTATAAATTATACTAAGTACTTTATCAAATCTATAGTTTTGTTGGTGAATCCCCCGTGGATAATGTGACTGAAGACCCCGACTCAGAAATTTGCCCTTCTGAAGATGGTAAGACTTAATAACTAAACGATCTGCAGAAACTAGACATATATATGTATATATTAAAAAAAACAAAACTTTAAACTGATACATATATTAATTATAACATCTTGAATGAATTCTCTTATAATTTCTCCTCATTTATAGAATCAGAAACTTTGGAAGCAACTGTTCAATTTGATTTCAAAGCACGATCTAATCGCGAATTATCAATTCGCAAGGGAGATATTGTAATCTTAAGAAAACAGGTGTGATTTGCAATATATAATATTAGAGAAGTTAGTATCAGTGATATTTTTCAGGTATCAAATGATTGGTGGCATGGAGCATTAAATGGAACAGAGGGTTTGATACCAGATAAATATATTTCGCTCAGAATCAAGTATGTGTATATATATTTTGAAAATGTGATTTAGATTTTAAGAAAAATATTAAATTTATGCGTATAGAGGAGAAGACAGAGACAAAATCTGTATTGAACAATACACTCATAGGGATATTAATGCTGAGCACGAGCCAACCGTCGAAAGCCAAACTGAAACCACGAATGATGATTCTCACGTATTTGTCCAGCCTAATATTGAGCCCATTTCATACAATTCAAGAACCGATAATGAATTTTACGAAGATAATTCTTTGAATGAGTACGAGAAACATGCCGAACTACAGATAGTAAACACATGTGACAATTTAGAGGTACTTGAAACGACTGTGTGAAATTAACGTTATATAATTTATTTTGTTTGAGAAATTGTACATTAGGAGATTCAATTGTTTCTATTGAAGACTAAACTTGCTATATCTATATTACCGATTATACAAATTTAGAAAATTTAAGGGTAAAATACTGTTAATATACATATTTTTTAATATTTTCATACAATATTAGTGTTTAATTGAAATTTGAAGATCATATATACGATTTAGTGTTAGTGGAGTGGTAGTATGCTCTCCATATTTACGAAATTTGTTTTTTTATTATGTTTTCGAACAAAATCATTCTATACTCACACCGTAAATTTAACATTCAACAATACGTTTAAACTTACTATTAACAATTGCAAGGTCTGAAAGAATTTCTATACGGACATATTTGCTTTTGATTTTAATCATATATGAAGAATTTAGAAGAAGTCTCTATAAGACGATTAGACCATAGGTAATGTATAAGTCGGCCACTGTCGACTGAACTATGCATTTAATTGTATTGATATATAAATTAAACCAGTTACTATTTTAATGCTTGTAGCGTCTACCGGGACGGGAGTCAAATCAATGTATTTCCGATTTCAATAAAAAGCACAATAACACTCATCAAAACAGCAACGAAATAATGCAAAGAATCACAGATATAGTAGATAATTCAGTCATTTCGAAAATACCCTCGGTAAATGTTAACGTTGACAGTGATCAATCATTGGCGGATTTGGAAAATGCTATTAAAACTGACGATACAACTGAAGAGGAGTTGAAAAATTTGAGTGAATTCCAAAAAAATAAATTCTTATGGGAAGTAAGATCCCGCGGTACATCCAAGGAAAGCTGCTACAATTTGCCATACGAAAAGAAGCCTATTGCACCCGATCTAGTTATGGATTTACCAATCTCAAAAAATAAATCTGTTTTTGAGTGTGCTTTTCAAGTGAATGTAGAGGTAATATATGGTACTAAGATTTTCGAAACTTGTATATTTATATAATTTTCTTTAAATACGTGAAATTTTGCAGAGAATTTTTTTATTTATTTATTTTTTTATTATATTATGTTTTTTTTTTCTTTCAAATTATTGCCTGTCTTAAATTATGAAGTTTTTATATTTTAGGATATCGATGAAACAACACATATGAAGGGAAATATGGCGACTTTTAAAAAACCCGATCAAACGACAATTCTGAAGAAAAAAAAATCGAATGAACAACTCAAAGCAGTCAATGCTTCTATATCCGCATCAGTTAATGAAGACCTACAATCTCAAAGAGATCTTTTTATTGTAGAAGGAAATAATTTGTATGCCAATATTAATCCTTCATCCGCAAAAGCGAGTGGATTCATTTTAGATCGCGAGTTAAAACAATTCCAAATGGCGCACAAACACAATGATATAAAAAATAATGAAACGAGTTCGAATGAAAGTAGAGTAGAATCGAATAAAAGTAACAATATGGAGTAAAAAGCCTTGTTAATGTATTCTTCCAGTAATCAATATACATATTTTTATTTATTTATTTTTGAACTTATGTATAATAAAAATACATTGATAAAAGTTTCTCCGATTATCAATAAAAAAATCATGAAATAATAGCATTACACCAGAAAAATATATATTTATACTACGAGTCGGTATCACGAAGTACATAGTCCTGGATGTCATAAGTATACTTATACTTCCTTCGTAATTCATTTGATAGTTTTATATTATTTGCATTTTTAATGTATCTATCAATACCTTATTGAGGTGAATAATAATCATTTTAATATAAAAAATATGGATATTTTTCTTTTGTGGATGTGTTTGATTAGCAACAGAACCTTATTAAAACCAAAAAAAAAACTTTAAAATATAAAATGCATATTATGTGAATTAATAATTTTTCTTTGAAACTACCCTATTATTTAAAAACACATGATTAGATCGTGACGACGATATTAAAGAAATTTCACTACTTACCAACTTTCACTCAAGTATGTAAAATGCTGTCTTTTTACAAAAACAGTTGTTCAATTCAAACCACCAGGCATGCAAGTAAACAAGGTAAGTGAATCGTTAGCACCTGATGAATTCATGCGTGAATATTTGGCCGTACACAATGCTATGGAGTGGAAATCGTATTTGTTCAGTTTAGAAATATCTTTCAACAAACGCGGTCTCATTACTGAGATGAATCGCAATTTAATAAATATAAAATTAATATTATTTGTTCTGGGTGCAAGTATATAATTCATAGTAAAATAAGTATTTTAGACACGTAAGAAGGATCAAGTTTATTACGATTTTTATAATGTTTATTTTCAATTCAGAATAACAGAATATTAATAAGTGGAAAAAAACTTCTGTATAAGAATAGTCGTTTTTTTCTCAATGGTAAAGTGCAAATATGTATATTAATTCCCTTCTACATATAAAACCATATACTATTGTGAAAACATGGTCCACTTTTGATTAAAACCGATAAAAAACTGAAAATTGGTTTTATTTTACAAAAGTTAGAATTTAAATTAATGTATGATTTATGTAAAAGGCACTGATTCTATAAATCACAAAACTAAAAATACAATATATTTTATAATGGTTTGAAGCAAAAAAGAATTCGTTATGTTTTAAAACATTTCCCTAAAAGTTTTTGGTGATATCGCTGTGTTAAAAACGTATAAAAGTAAAAGGTTAATTTATGACATACTATGAACATTTTCATGTATTATATACATTTATATATATACCTCAAATTTATGTCCAAAATAAATACTATTGCCACCTTTGCGTGGATCTAGTTACTTATTGCTCATAAAAAATAATTATTTTTATCACGGATCGAAGGACGAAGCTAAGTACTTAAAAACATGTACATTCGATATTCTTTAAGAATTATATATTCTTTGTGATCTTAACAGAACATAAATGTATAAAGTTGTTAAAAACAGTATTATACCTATACGAGTATGTATGTGCCAGTTTGTGTTTGTAAATAAGGCCTAAATGATCTGATGTCGTTCCTCTTTTACAGGGCTGGTCATATGAGTGTGTTAACACTTTAACAGTATTTAATGACTATATAGATCGAAGCACGACCGGAATAACTTTTCATCGCCATAATAATGCGAGATCCCAACTGTCTTTTTTACCTGTTTACTATCCTAACCATACTTGGAGGCGGAAGAGGGTGCACTTATTCCCTTCCAAAAAATATCCATATCGTACGACCTTATCGTGGAACCAGAACAACAACAAAAGGTAAGCATATGCATTTGCATACAAACATACCTGTGTACATATACATATATTTAAGTAGATAAAAATATTCTAATAATTTCAAGTATTGCTCTGTTCTGGAATTATTACTAATAATAATTTAGAATTAAAACTAATATCTCTGAGAGTTTCCACAAATATTGTGACAGAACAAGTACAATATTTATAAAATTATATTTACACCAGAGAGCTGCAACGGATATATCATTTTCGTGCACACTCGAATGTCCACTCTGATTTTGTTTGATCAAACTTTTCGGTATGAATACACGTATTGATCGCTTGGAGACATGTTCAAAACGAACGAGCCTTTCGCGACACTCGAAACACAAGCATATATGCTTGTTTTAACAGAGTGCCGAGTTGACACTCGTTTGTGAACGAGCTGGCACTCTAACCCGATCGTATTGAATGTGATCGAGTCACACACGAGTGTGCACAAAATTTCAGAATATGTATGTATGTAATTGGCAGTCATGCTATTATTGCGTAGTGATTGTCAACGATTATTGGTTTTGTTTGTTTTGTTTACTTTTTATAATTCATAATGACAACGATAGAAAATTCGGGTTGTGAGAACATTTCCAATGGCACAAACACCTTATCTGGTCTACACCTGAAATTTGTGATTTAAAAAAATTTAAAATATTTAAGTGCAATGAAATGTTTTTTATTTATGATTTATGAATTAATAAATAAAATAAGTTTTGAGTGAATTCTATTCTTAAATTGAATTATTCTTTTATAATATGTACTATGTACGTCTAATATTCAAATTATTCAACCAAAAAAGCTAAGACAGAACGCGTCATCCCGACGCCAACATACATACATATGTGTGTACGTATGTTTATCTATTATTTTTTGGTCTTCGAGTGCCACTCGAGTGTGTCGATCACAATCAACACGTGCACGACACACCCGAAAATATAATATACATAAAATCCGAGTTTGCTGCTTGCACTCGAAGATAGGACCGCCGTGATTGTTCGTTTGCGTTATTTTCGCTTCGGGTTCCAAACTCGATCGAACACGTGTTTGAAGAGTGTTACGACACACTCGTACCGAATTTAAGCTAATGTGATTGAACACACTCGAACATACCCGAAGCTGCTCTCTGATTTACACCCTCGAAATATGATCTAATGTTTTTTGTATTACTGTTGTTTGTAACACTGAAAAATAATCAAATCCGACGGTATATTTAGAAAACAAATAACTATTTATGTTGCCTCATAATAAATTAATTATTTTTGAGCTTATCACACTCTTTACATTTTTATCATTATAATATACACTGTGTTCTAAATAGCCTTAACTTTATGTTACTTTAATTGAATTAATTAGAAAATTGTTAAATCTATTTACAATAGAAATCATTTCAGATATTTTCCGCTACGCAATTGGCCAAGGACAAAGAATATTAAATGGTCAAACTACATATTGTCATACAAAAATTTAAACCAATTATTAAAAACAACGCCCAGGACAAATTATTACATGTTAGCTGAAGAAAATATGAATGTTAATTTGCATAATCGCGAGCAATATTTTAGTAGACCAATTTTGTCTACGATATCACCACTCCAAAATAATTGTGTAAATACATATAATTTGAATACCTCTCACTCAAATATATGCACCGAAAAATTGTCTACTGTTCCAAATACCGGCTCAGGGATTTATTTAAATAAATCCGAATACATTTCTAATATTTCCAAATTTGAGACTACCACACGGACTCCATATTGGCAAAATTTTGGACCAAGTACAGGGAATACGTATATGTATAATATTTTCCACGCTACTACGGTGCCGAATTTGATAAATACATCTCACATCTACTTCACTATAGGGGATGCTATTACTACACCACGGACGATATATAATTCACAATTTCAGCTATTTAAAAAACTAAAATCTCAAAATAATGGAAATCAATCGATCATAAATTACCAGATGCACCGACTTCATACTACAACCCCAGTAATATGGACAATGGCTTCAAATCCCATTTCACTTTCTCAATTTTCAAACAATACTGCCGAATATTCTAACAGCGGTAGTGAGACGAAAAAGAAATCTATACACTTATATACATATGATAATTCAAGTACTGATAGTACAAAAGCTTACATGGTTAGCGACCAATCAATGAACAATAACTGTTCTAATCCGTTATTAGAAATAAATAAGTATTGTACATATAGAGATAAACATAGTATAAAAGAACTTATTTCGAAAATATCGCTGCAGACTACCAGAGACACTATTGTATCTAATCCGATTAAAACAACTATGGATTCGGGAACTACTTCTACGCCTATTAGCGAATTACCATATTTAGACAATACTTCATCAACCGCTATTTCGAATGCTGTGGAAATTTCAAATTATTCCAGTGAAAAACCGCCAATTCTTGACAACACAAGTTATTATCCTCCGATATATAGAAGAGGAAAAATTGTTCAAATTAATAAAAGATTACTTTATAAAGAAAGTTTTAAAAATAAGAGTCGTAATTTCAAAACAACTTCTTCGCCGATATCCATTCGACTTTCAAAACCAAAAAGCAGAGAGAAGGGAAAATATACTTCTTCCACACTTTTACCATCCTCACAAACAACGCCATCAACGCAAATTAAAGAACAAGAATTATTACAAGTTACTGTTAGTAACAATAACGTTAAAAAAACAAAGAATAGGTTTCAAAATAGAAACCGCTTCCGATGGACTCCTTCGTATGAGAAAAGGATAGGTAAAGTAAATAATAACGCCTCCACTAGTTCCACAATTGCAACACTACTTAGTTCATCAACCCAAGTTGTACCTCAAAGAAATAGGAAAACAAATAACTTTACTAGATCGAAACTAAGCAGACACAATAAGTTAACCAATATAGCGCAAATGAATACAACGAGAAGTGCTATAGACCTTCACTGGCAGTCAACTACTCCATTGGCTAGCAGCACACCGGAATCCGCTATAATGAGGATATCAAATATAAGTAGCGCTAACATGTTTCTGGCAAAAAATAATATCACAAATCCATTGGACAATTTACCAAATGCAAGTAATGTATTTATTGCAGAGTTACCAATAGTTACATACTTCAAAGAAGTTACAGAATCTCGTAAGGTATAAAAATAACCATTAACAATATACGTGTGTATGTATATATTTAAATATATTTATTGTGAAAAATAACTGACTTTGAGCTTAACATTTTCTAGTATTTTTGTATAAAAATTATCCAGCGAGTATATAACTCGTGTACACTTATGAGTCCATTTAACATTTCGATGTCCTTAGGCAGACCATATATTTACTCTTGCTCTACAGGACATCTGAGTACTCCATAGAGTACTGAAAAATAAATTCGTTATATACTGAAAAATATTAAATGGTTTCCACTTTGCTAATATGCAAATTCACCAAGTTTGTTAAAACACAAATGTATGTAGGAGTAAAGGCTTGAGTTAGTTCATAGCCATATTATATAGGGTATTTATGTGAGCATTCGCTTATAACACTTATACATATGAGGGCAGTCCGATAATAACGACCCAATTTTATGGCGTTCGTGACTTCAAATCTAGAGTATACGGTGAAAAGAACAGAAATTCTTAGCTTAATTCTACCAATTTGTCATTGACGACTGCGGAGTAGTAAACAGACACTGCTGTGAAGTAGTAAGTATGTAACTGGTTTACTGCACGATTTTCTTTTCAAAAGTAGAATCGAGTCACCAACCGATATTGCTTGTAATTTATTTTTATTTAATCCGCGGAAACGTTCGCTTTCTCAAGCGTTACAAATAAAACTGCGAGTGCGATTCTGCTGAATAATTGCCATCAACGAGAATGTACTACACAGTAAATTTCTCTTATTTATCTTGCGAAAGTAGTCTCATTTGATGGCGGCAATAAGTACTTGTCGAACCGCCCCTGTATGTACATACATATGTATGTGTTATATAAAATATTTGCTTTTGAATAAGCAAAAGTATTACGACTTACAATAGATATGTACATACGTTCAGAAGAAGACAAAAATTTACCTACTTACATACATATGTATGTATGTGATAAATAAATAGTTAATTTAATTTAAAATTGCACAAATATGCTGTTTGCAATGAAAAATTGTTATAAAAAAATTCGCCAGCTCTATACGACGACCAGGTACATCGCATACATTGTAAATAGTATATTTTGCATTAATAACTGTTGTCGATCGATTTTTCAGACTATTTTGGATTGTTGTTATAGGCATCTCATGCTGGAACATGACAGTAATTTGCATTTTAATGTTGAAAAGATACATTTCCGATTCCATAAGTATAAGCGTCGACACTTCATTTCTACACTGGAATATTACATTTCCATCTGTATCAATTTGCTTAACGAAAAGTCGGTCTAATGTGGAAATAATGCGCTTTCTGAATCAAACTAATATTAATTACATAAAAAATATTCATAATTATTTATTCATTACGCCGACTAACATTAATACTAAAGAAGATTACTGCAAGGACTTTAACTCAACCTGCGGAGTAAATATTCATATCATAAGGAAGCAAGTAAGTATCGCATCGACATACGAGATACATACATATGTATGTACATCTGTATATAGAAAACGGATAATACACTCATTAAGACATACTCCTGTAATAGACAACTTCGTAAAAGTTGTATCCTCGGAGTAATGAAAAGCTTTAGACTTTTTTGAAATGTGTTATCAGTTTCAAGCTGTTCAACACTTTCGTACATATTTCAACAATGATTTTTCCATGATTCCATGTTCTGCATTTTGAATGTATGTATGTATGTACATACATAACTATTAAAATCTGTTATTTTGAACCATTTAGTAAAAACATTAAATTATAATTTTTTTTCAGTTACTCACACAGTTCTGTGAATACATTATGACAGATCTAACATTTTTGGAAGTTGAGCAGAAAAGCTGTAAGAAAATATTTAAATTTCATGATCTTGAAATGGGTTATTGCTTTCTTGCTAATAATATTATGGATTAGTAAGTATTCTTTCTACGTCGTTCCGCAATATATATAGAATCTTTTTATATTCTAATTCTAATCCACATGACACAAAATTCCATAAAATTTGCTTTACTAAATCGGCATGACTTAACCATGTATATGTATATGAAAATATTGATTTCATATGGTTACAAAATCAAATGAAACATTTTTATTATTGTTTTTTTTTTTTACATATTTTATCATATGGTTGCCCGACTATATACATATGTATGTATTGACATAAAATTAAAAAAAAAAATTGTATCGAATAATAGCCACAATTTAGAAGAATTGCCATTAAGACTTAGCCCGTTCGAAGCGAGAAAATCAATAAAACTGTTTCTAAAACAAGAAGCCCTTTGGAAATACGAGGTTTGTAAATAAGTACGCATAAAAATTTATATGTAAATTCCAAAAATATAGATATATGTACATAGCAATGTGGATATACCATACTTCGGGTTACTTTCACAAACTTTAGGGCAGGATCATATAAGATATACTTACAATATGGAAGAAATGATAAACAGCGTTACAGTCAATGATCAAAGCTTTGAAAAAAGGAAATGCAAGTTTCCTCACGAAACTATTTATGGATCCTCTTATCACTACAGGTGAGTTGTAAATACAAATGTATGTAATTTCAAAAAACGATCTGCGCTTTATACATATGTATATGTTTTAACATAATTTTCAAATTCTTTAGTTTTTCATCATGCATGTCTGATCTCAGAATTCTTTTGGAGTTAAAACATTGCAATTGCACATTGTTCACATCTCCGATAAAATGTAAGCGTGAATGGTACAATACCAACCATAAATTCAAAAATTCTTTCTTTCTTATTAGTTTGCATTTAATAATATTAAATATTTATGGCAAGCTCAACAAGTATTATTGTGATTTGTTAAAACAAAGCCTAACTTTTCAATTGGAATTTCGTCCGACCAAAGGACTGTAAACTCGGTGATATCCGTCAAAATTATTTGAGAAATTAGTTAAACCGCTATATGGGAGCAATAGTCAAACCCAATCAAAAGATATATAAATTTGGTTAAACAAGTAATTTGTACATTTCAATATTTAATTTTGAATTTCATTTGTTTTTACAGTTTCCAATTATTTCTGCGATTTTCGAGGAATGGCATGTATATCTAGAGGTATGTAAATACCATTAAAAATGTTCAATATACTATATCAAGGAGTGAATCTGTGGGTTGTCTCATATATAGCAACAGACACATGTCTATTATTATTGTATGAATGACTATATGTGGAATATATTGTCTATATAAGTATCTACAATCATATATATCGTAAACAGAAATTTATCAAATTTCTTTCTAATCTTTGATTGAAATTACAAAAGAGGATATTACTTTTAAAGCAAAGCGGATCGCTAGGGAAAAATATGTATGTTTTCCGTCGTGTTCGGAGCAGAAGCTTCAGTTTGTTGGGTAAGTAATTCTAGTAAATGTTTAATATTTTCTTTACTATCCTTTTTGTAACAAATACTCTTGTTCTAATAACTACACATTAAATACACTTTTGGTTAAAACGCTAAAATTTTAAAATTGGATACAACAAACAATGTTATTTATTTGTTTTTAATACCAAAAACTTTCTTTTGAACTATATTATTCGTCTAGAGAGCAGTATTAATTCTATTTAAAATTCTAATTAAATTCTTCATCATAAAATTAAAACAACATACATATATTAATAATTTCTAATTTCAACTAATATTTTTTATTTTTTATTATTTAATTTTCAAGTGTTAAACACCTACTACCCAATGATTTTAATATTTTATATACATATGTAAGTCCTTTTACCTTTTACATATTTGTATAAAATTTTTTGTCATATATGTACATATGTATGTATTTTTTTATTGAATCTACTAATACTAGGTCTACTGAAATCAAAAATTTAGCTCGTCCAAACTTTGTACTAGTGGATATTGAAATACAAAATGTTCCTTCACTCCGCTGTGTAAGAAGTGTTACGCAGTCTTATCAAGATTTGGTTGGTAAGTAACTTTGAGAAAAGTGATCTTATAAACTTCTTTGAAAACTTTAGCAAAAGTTAAGCACAAATTAAACAAAATTATAAAAATATATTTTTTTATCTGAAAAATACACATGCTAAAATTTAAAGAAATGTAATTAATATCTGCAAATATACATATGTATATGACGGTAATTTTATATCAATTAAGTATTCATATTGTATTTTTTTAGTTTCGGCTGGAGGTGTCATTGGACTTTTTATTGGATTTTCTTTACTGAGTGTGATTGATATTATATATCTTTGTTTAAAAAAACTCTAGATACTTTTCTATATCCTAAAAAATAAAGATTCTTTGAAACGTTTTATAAATATGAAATTTCTATGAAATTATCAAATTATAAAGCGTTGCAAATGGAATTTTTTATGAATTTAGGAGTTGAAGTATACAAATTACACACTACATAACTGTTTGACCAAATATACTTGTTGACTATATTTCGTCTTTTCTTAGAAAGCTTGTAAATATAAGTAAGTGTATAAATTTGTATTAAAATATGTTTCGAGTCGGAACAATGACGCTATTAGATGTTAGATTTATAATTAATTTTTGTAGTATGTAAACATATGTACGTACCCATAATACGTAATTAAGTTGAAGTTTTCACGTGGTTGTTGAATTTTTCAACTACGTGACCAAACAGAACTTTAATAACGTAAATAATGATTTAAAAAAAAACATTAAAAATTTTAGTCATTTTAAATTTCTTAGAATTACGGTCAGTTTCACGAAACAAATTTCAGTGAAACATAATTAACTTCAGTTTCACCATTTGACTTAATTTGTGTTTAAATGGGCACGCTTTGCCTTTTAAATATTATATAAATACTGTCACATACAACTATGTTTACGTTTTTCTATCAGCTCAATTTCCAATTTTTTTTTTCCATTTTGAGAAATAAATACAATTTATTTGTTTACATAAATCAGCTGTCTTTTAATTTTTTTGGATGCCAAATGTGAATAATGGTGAAACCCAAGAAACCTAAGTCCAACGTTAAATAAAAATAAAAATTAAAAGTAAATTAAAATAAAAATTAATGTAAACTTAATTTTCAATGAAAAAATATCGTGAAACCGGCTGTTAGTATTTTAAAATTTTATTTTATTATGCATGCAGTTTTTTAAGACTAAATCATCAAAATATCCGAATATTCCATATATATTTTACGGATTTAATTCATATAATGATTTATTTAAATAAATGGTGCTATTGAACTACAAAAACAATAAAAAATATTAAATAATTCAAAATTTGAACTTTGCAAATTTTTACTTTTACAAAATTTAACAATACTATACCGTAGAATATGCACGGTTTAAGTTTAACTATTCAAATATATACACCCTGTTTTGTTCCACAAATTCAGTAATATTGAATCATACGCAAGGGCGTTGTTTTTATGCCAATATATGTATAATAGTTGAGTCAAAAAAGTTTTCAAACAAAGTTGTAAAAATGTCTGTCGCTGTTGACCTCGTTAAGGTAAATTATATTGTGCCTAATATTAGAATCTATCTACAAAAATTACATATCGTTTGTTGTTATCGGTATATTTATACTATAAATGATTTGCAACATTATGTTTTTTACGAAACTTTCTCAAAAATTGAAACCATATTTGGTTGAATGTAGAAATTGTTAAAGTTCTCATAGCATAGAAGTTCTTTTAACTATCAAACATTTTTAGACAAACAATGAGAAACTATTGTTATATATTATATATAATAATGAAATATATAACTATATTTACTTGCAACATTCAAAGAACTAAGTAGAATATATATATAAATTTATATGTATAAAAGTGAAACGATATTAATTACATTTTATATTTGCATATTTTAATATTTTATTTTTAATTATCATGTGTTAACACTAGAACGAACCACATTTACGAACACTGAAACTATCGGGACATGTTGGATTTGATAGCTTGCCGGATCAACTAGTCAACAAAAGCGTTCAAAATGGTTTTGTTTTCAACGTAATGTGCATAGGTAAATATATCAATGTAATAAGTAATAATAAACTAAAGAAATACATATTTTTTAGGGGAAACTGGACTTGGTAAATCAACACTTATGGATACACTTTTTAATACTAGCTTTGAGTCTACGCCAAGTCCGCATACATTACCAAACGTAAAATTGAAAGCACATACTTATGAATTACAAGAGAGTAATGTGCGCCTTAAGCTAACAATTTGTGACACTGTTGGTTATGGGGATCAAATTAATAAGGATGACTCTTTTAAAGCGGTAGTTGACTATATTGACGCACAATTCGAGGCATATTTGCAAGAAGAGCTCAAGATTAAGCGTTCATTGGTGTCATGTCATGATAGCCGTATTCATGTATGCTTATATTTTATTTGTCCAACAGGTCATGGACTTAAGTCCCTAGATCTTGTATGTATGAAAAAACTCGATAGCAAAGTAAATATTATTCCAATTATTGCAAAGGCTGATACAATATCTAAATCAGAATTGAACCGTTTTAAAAGTAAAATTATGCAAGAATTGTCCAACAATGGTGTTCACATATATCAGTTTCCAACCGATGATGAAACTGTTGCTGAAACAAACACAATAATGAATACTCACGTACCATTTGCTGTCGTAGGAAGTACTGATTTCATAAAAGTTGGCAACAAATTGATTAGAGCACGTCAATATCCTTGGGGAACCGTACAAGTTGAAAATGAAATGCATTGCGATTTTGTTAAACTTCGTGAAATGTTGATCCGAACTAATATGGAAGATATGAGGGAGAAAACCCATACACGTCATTATGAACTTTATAGACAGAAGCGTCTTGAACAAATGGGCTTTAGCGATGTAGATAGCGACAACAAACCAGTATGTTAAAATTTGTAATATGACAGTTACATACATTTACTATTCATTGTTTTTTTTTTTAGATTTCATTCCAACAAACCTTTGAGGCGAAGCGATCAAACCATTTAGCTGAATTACAAGCCAAGGAAGAAGAAGTTAGACAGATGTTTGTACAAAGGGTTAAAGAAAAAGAAGCTGAGCTCAAAGAAAGTGAAAAGGAGGTATAGTACATATTAAACCAAAAATATCAATGCATAATAAATATAATGTTATCTTCATTTTAGCTGCATGCAAAGTTTGATAAACTTAAGCGAGACCATGCTGAAGAAAAAAGAAAACTGGAAGATTCTCGAAAAAGGCTAGAAGAAGATTTTGTAGAATTTAGTCGTCGCAAAACCCAAATATCAACATCTCATCATACTTTGACCTTGGGCAAAAACAAAAAGAAGTAATCGACTAATGTTTACTGCTCTATTTATTTAACATTTGAATATTTCCTTGTATTTATTATATTATTAATACATGTATACGCGCCTACGGAATTATAATACATATTTTCCTATAAGTATGTTACTGGTTATTTTCAATTGTTCATAAATATTCGTAGAAAATTATAAGCTTATTGTTTTATACACTTCAGATACATGTGAAAATATATATCCCCTGCACAAAAATATATGATAGGTGAATGTTTCAAGGATGAACGAATTAAAAATAAATGGGAGTACAGGCTTTTTCGGCAATGCAAACTGCACGGTCTGCTTAATGCAACCTGTTCGGAAAATCTAAACCGAATGCAAATTTTTCGATGGGCAGTTTCGAGTAAGTGTCATGCAATATCAGCCGGCAAACTACGCAAAGTTAAAATAAATTTCTGCACTACCTAGCCCTACTTTATGTACATATTTAGTTTTCAAATGGCCAAAATATTGCGTGCTAAATGAGATGATTATTAGGAGTACCTCCATTTTTTACACTATGAAATACATATGAAGTGAACTCCTATTTCAAAATTAAAGTGAATATCAATGTATTGTATTCAAGTCGACAAATATGTCTCTTACGACTGCATCTAAACAACAAATAGAAGTTGTTCTATCTATACTCAATTATACTTGTTCTGGCTCACTTATCAGTTTTGATTTTTTCCAAATGTATTCAGATTAAAATAATTAACAAGTTTTTATTTCTCAATTTGGAAAGTAGTTTAAACACTGTTTATTTATTCAGCGGGAATTTCAATAGAGCCACTGTTAATGTCATCAATAATGTCATGAGGCGGCCTTCCATCTACGGTACAACCTACGCTTTGCGCAGTTCCCAAAATTTCTTTGCAGGTGCCTTCCAAATTGCGAGCCATGGATCTAGGCCGCATTGTTCTCGCTACCGCAAGAATGTCATCAAATGTAATGTTGCCACTATGTTTAACTAAAAAAGGAAAATACTCGTATAAACAAAGAAAAGTACGAAAAGAAATTTCTTACTATTTTTTTGCTTCTTCCTATCACGAGGAGGTTCTTTCAAAGCTTTGACAATTAACGAAGCTGCTGATGGGACAACTGATATGGCCGCCTGACGGTTTTGAATGGTCAGACATACAGTAATTTTAAGTCCCTTCCAATCTCCAGTAGCTTTAGCAATATCATCTCCAACTTTTTTTGGTGACTAGAAAAAATATATTTTATGGTCATAAATAAGATCATTACTATTAGGATGTTACTCACCAAACCAAGTGGACCAATTTTAGGAGCCAGGGAAGATGTAGCTCCCACTTCACCTCCAACACATCGCAAATAAACTGAAACAATTGGTCAAGTTGATTGTTACGATTTTAATTAAATATCACAATTTACCTAATTTAATCTCCGTAGGATCGAATTTTGGCGGCATTGTTCGTTCTGTGCACACAAAGCAATCTGGAAATTAAGGGATCTTTAATATAATTATGGATAAATATTAGACAACAAAGAAGAGACATACACCCAACGACAAAGCTTGAGGTAAAAGGACGGGAGCTGGGTTCTTGTTAACAAAGTTGCAAAATCCGCTTCAAGCATTCAACCTACAAGCACCAACGATATCGAAACTCAATTGACAGTTACACGATCAAGAAATCTGTCATTACAAGTTTCACTCAAAATCTTTTACGGCTGGGAGCTTTCAATTCTTCTTTCAAAGCAGTTTGCTTTACAAAACATTATTATTTGAAAATTTCTAAATTCTTAGAATGTTCACGTAATTTATGCAATCAAACAATTTATGTTATAAACTCTGACAACTATCCACATTTTTTTGGATCATAGCTTATGTGTTATACATATAATATGTTTTATTTAAGCTAAGTGTTACAAATCTGATAGTCACGGAATAAATAAAAGTATGAACTTTTTACGTAAAGCGTCGAAGTGACATAAAACTATTGGCTGCCTCATAGCAACATTTTACCATTTAGTTTATTGGGAAATTGTAACCAAACAAAATGTCGTAGATATAAAACAATGATTATTAATCAAATGTCTTACTGAAATGGCAATGGTGCTAATGTGATGTTAGTTATATCTAGATGGTCAATGTTAAAATAAATTTTAATACTAATTTTGAGGCAAGCTCAGATCTGTTTATCCATTGAAAAACCTTAAGACTTTATCAAGATCTTCAATACCATAATTGTAATCGGCTGGTGGTAAAAAGTTTATGTTTTTTATAAGTTGTAAAAATATTGTTGAAGTAGATAAATTGTGGAAGATTTATATGAGTGTACAGTAAGACGCTTGAACAATCATGCTTGAATACTACCGAAGCATTGTTTGCGCCATTTTACAGCAATGTATTGACCGGATACACTAACTTGATTACTCATTCAAGTGTTTCGTGGACAAGAGCAGGGTTGTGCCATTTCTTCTCTTTGCTTAAGGCTATCATTTAAATCACATGTGAGTATCGGGCTCTTCGTAATTTGTGATAATTTTTATACAGTTTTAAATATAAATATAATATTTTAAATGCGTTTACGTTTGAAAATGGAGATTAACCTAAAAAGTGGAATTTTATAGTGATTGCAAATGCAAAAGGGGAATCTTTGAATAGTGAAATTTATATTATACACTAGGGTTTTCTCTGACTACGTCGAGTACCTGTCGTACATAGCATGTATAGCATTGTAGTTGAAAATCCGAAAATTTTTCAGAACATAATCAGTACTAACATTTCATATATATTATTTAATGGCGATATTATGTGTCAATCGTCTAAATTTTTAATTTGTACATACACATTCAAATTACTTTATTAATACATTTTTAATAAATATACAGTTATGATATACTAGTAATCTAAATACTTGAGGGCTTATCAACTTCAAAAACCTGGCTTGTAAACATTATTTGAGTTAATGAAACGGAATGTTAGATATTTATATATATAGTTTAAATACTTGTTAGCTGTGAAAAATGTAAATAACATTTTATTTATGTATTTTTTTTTTTTAGATATTTTTTTGGTACGCGGTAGTCTAATATCTGGGAAAAATGGCCGAAATGGATGATCATCATTTTGAGACTGGCGATTCTGGTGCTTCTCAAACATATCCGATGCAATGCTCAGCTTTACGCAAGAACGGATTTGTTATGTTGAAAGGACGACCGTGCAAAATAGTTGAGATGTCTACCTCGAAAACTGGAAAACATGGTCATGCTAAAGTCCATATGGTTGGCATTGATATTTTTACAAATAAGAAGTAAGTAAAGTAAAATAATAAAAACAATTTATGGAATATTAATATTTTTAAATCAGATATGAAGATATCTGCCCCTCAACCCATAATATGGATGTACCACACGTCAAGCGGGAAGATTATCAGTTGACTGATATAAGTGATGATGGATTCCTCACTCTGATGTCAGATAACGGAGAAATACGTGAGGATTTGAAAGTACCAGAGGGCGACCTTGGAAACTCTTTAAGATCCGACTTTGATAATGGAAAAGATCTTTTAGTATGTGAATCTTTACTTAACTAATTTGGTAGCCATTTTTTCATGCCTAACTTCTTATTATAGTGCACAGTCCTTAAATCATGTGGTGAAGAATGTGTCATCGCTCTCAAAACCAACACTGCTTTGGACAAGTAAACATTTCTAAAACGTCGGACTTTATCTACCTGCAGATTTCTGTTGAATTTACGTAAAAAGTAAATTAAAACTAATACTATAGTAGTGTATAAACACTATTATGGCTAAGTTCAATCAACTCATTTAACTACAATAACTTAACTTCAAAAATAGTTTATGAAGTAATAAAAACAGAAATTTGAAGAGTATAGGATGAAGAGTTGAGAAACAAAAATAGATTTTCGCCAATAAATTTTTTTTTACATTAATACATTTATTTTTCATTTTATTATCGATTTATTTTGAGGTGTATTGTATGACATCAAAACTTGCTGCCCGTCTAAAATGTGATTACCATAAATAAAATCTTTTACATGCTGACCACTCCGTCAATAGTAAATTTTAGATTCTGATCTCATTTACTTATGTGGCAATGGCCATTCCACTAGAGGGAAGTACGAATCTTCTACTGAATTTGATTAAAGATTATACACGTCAGTAGCACTAAATATTGCTACCTGATATTAGCGGTATTAAAAGTATATTAAAAGGTGATTGTGCTGGAATGGGGTACTGAACGTAGGTGACCTGTATTCTTAAGAAACTGCTTGGCATAGGAGGTATTTGCCATCAATCTTAAGTGTTTCAAACAGAAAAAAAGTTTTAAGCATTATGATAAGATTGACATATTGCATATTGAGCTATGCTGGTTCAAATCTGACATCTTATAGTATACAGAGTGAATACATTAAACTAGTTTCAATACAAAGAATAATTCGTTTGTTAAGAAAATTCAAAAAATATTTGAATAAACTCTTTCATTTAATCTAATGTGGATATGTTGAATAAATGAATGCCTCCCCTTTTATCCTATCTGCCGAAAATGGCTATTAAAAGCTGAACATATTATTTTAGGGATTTTTTCCACCTTTTACATTAAATCGGCACATGAAACAGCTCTGCCTAGTTTTTAGTTGCGCTAATATTTTATCAGTATATTCTTCAATCGAATTAATGCAGTATGAAGTAAGATAAAAAAAAATTTTCAATCGGTCAATCGATGTGTCAATAACCAAAAATGTTATCGATATTCGATCATTGTACTGCAATACCGGACTTATAACAGAAAATTAATCAGTAATCTATGACAATGAATTAAATTGCTGATACTATAAAAAATATAAATAATTGAATTCCTAATAACCATTTATTATAATTTTGGAAAAAATTGAATAGAATTTTATTATAGTTACTATATATATATATTCGGAAAATTAAACGATTAATATCGTACTAGCACTAATCGTCGTAATGATTACTAACAATTATGTAAGGCCGGCAGCACTACTCCAATTTTTAAAGACTGATATTGGCAAGATGTTTACTGTTCGACAGAAATAAATTCTCGAGATTTTAGTTGAAGTTGAATCTTGGTTGGAAAGTATTTAACAGAAGTTAAATCTTCCTAGTTGAATAAAAGGAGGGAAAATGATTTGGACAGCGATTTTGGACTTTTTTTGCATTCCTTTTATTGTATTTATTTCGTTTTTGATAATTTTGTCTGCTGTGAATAAATCGGTCGGTGTACGCAGAGCATACGTAAAACTTTTATTAAAGATATTTGAGGTAAGTCGTGAATTGTTTAGATATTTACTAGCAGTAACGATAAGAATAGATCAAGGTACAATATAACGAATTTACTGATAGCTTAGTTAAGGAAAATAATGGACTTTTAACTTATACGACTTGAGATAAATTTTATACCACAATATTATAGGATAGATTTTGCCTTGAACAAGTTTATTATATTTTCATTAATATGTGTATATTATAGTTCGGGCGACTAAGCATTGAGTCTGCTGCTAAAGAGCGTCAGAAACAAGATGGTGAAACGAGTTTAAATAACCCACAGGACAGGAAGCTTGATGACATTAACCCAACTTATAGCAAAAAAAGTGGAAGAACTATACCCACTACAAACGGCAATACACTAATTAGTAGAGATAGTGTCCTTCTTCCTACATCGAACGAGCCTACGGCTTCTGATATAGAAAATTCTCCAAAAGATGTAAGTCTACCAAATAATAAAGTGAAATTATTAAATATATTATGCACCATAGGTGTAAAATTGAAATTAAAATTGGAATACATTTATTATATTTAGTCAATTAATGGTTTAACTATGTTAAAAAAATTGACGTTTTTGCTAAAATTTTGAACATCGATAACAAATTTTTATCACGCATTTCATCATTTTGTAACTTTTATTTATCATTAATAATATTCTGTTTCTTTAAATTAGACATTACAGAATTACGCACTATGGGTCTACTTGAAATATTTTAATTTAAAGATAACTTAATGCAATATGTATTTTATTAGGATACACCACTTACGTTAGGCTACTCGTAATAAATAGTTAAAAAAAACTTTATATTTTTAGGAGGAAATTCGATTCAACTTGGAAAAATGTCTAGATTACATAAAAGCAGGTGTTGAATCTATTATCGAAGATGAGGTGACATCTCGTTTTGAAGCGGAGGAATTAAAAAGCTGGAACCTGCTAACACGTACTAATCGTCACTATGAGTTTATATCGTGGAAGATAACATTAATATGGATGACAGGCTTTGCTGTTCGTTACTTCATTTTGATGCCTCTACGAGTTTTTGTTTGTTTTGTTGGTGTAAGTTTTTGAATTTATTACAATCGTACAAAACTATATTATGTTAAACGTATCCAATGAACATTTGCGATTGTGAAGGATAATTTAAATTTCAACATATTGGTATTTTTCTTTCGATTTTATTCCGATGAAATCCGCTTTAAGTACATAAAGACCTGGTGTACAAAAAGCTCCCTAAATATAGGCAGGCGTTGAAACTCGAATTTCCGAATTAAAAAAAAAATCCATAAAAAAAAATGTCATATCTAAACGAACTGATTCTTAGTATTGCAATATACAATTAAATGTTTACAATAGATATGTACGATTTATACGGTTCACATGTATATGTTAACTAATCAAAGCGTTTATATATTAATTTCGTATTTTCTTATGAATATCTGTACAGAACATAAGTAAACTGACCTTAATTTTCACTATTCTGCTCTACGCCATTAATTGATTGCTGATGCGTTCAGTTATTAAAAGTAAACATTATTTTTACGGCACAACCGTTAAAATTTATACTTACCAATGAAAAGCTGAAAACTCTTCTAAAATATTACTAATTTTGTTTATTGTTCGACTAAAGAAAATTGTGATTATTTAAAGTGAAAACAGGTTATATGTATACAAATATAAAAGTATACGAAATCATAGTAAATTTTCTTGAGTTTATTACTACATTATTGGACAGTTTTATATAATCTGTAGGGCACATGTTCTAATATTAAAAACACCTGAACACCTATGACTAAATACGTGATGTACATATGGAATATAATTAACTTTATTATTATTAACAGTCATTGATATCAATAATGAACAATACTGGACTTAATAAAAAGCTAAAAACTTTCACCTCAGAGGAATTCCATTAACTTAAAATATCCTATATTCTTAGGTTTATGTTGCAGTTGTTGCTAACAGTCTTGTTGCGATGATCCCCTTCGAATTTCTTCGACATCCTTGTGCAGATTTATCTTTTAAAATTACTTTTCGCCTAATGACTCGTTCTTTATCAGCTGTAATTACATTCCACAATACAGAATACAAACCAAAAGGTTCTGGTTTTTGTGTAGCGAATCACACATCTCCCTTGGACGTCGCTATACTATCAACTGACTGTACTTTCTCTTTGGTGAGAAAACCCATTTATTCCAACCAGTCTATATGTTTTAAGAGCCAATCATCAACAATTTGTTATATATTTGTCATAATTCAAGTGTTCATACATACATTTTTATTTTACATTATGTCAAATTGTTCCGTCAATTGCTTGTGTACGTTTTAATGTAAATGGCTTTTGTGTTCTGTGCAATTCATTAGGTAGTTTGGTTGACTGTTTGTACGGCCATAGTTGGATATATTAAAGATGGTGAATATAAACGACGAATGGTAGACCAAGTGCTTGGTCATTGCTTTTCGGTACTGTCCAGTGCAATATCAGCCGTCATTTATTATCATAATGTGGAAAACCGACCCACAAATGGAATTTGTGTGGCAAATCATACCAGCCCAATTGATGTGTTAGTACTTATGTGTGATAAAACCTATTCTCTGGTAAGTGTTGAATAAATTTATATATATGGATTCGGTAACACATTTGTCGACAGTTAAAACCGGCATGAAGTGCCCCATAGGCTGAATTTTAAATTTCTTAAAAAAAAAAATCATATACAGTTGATCTCCGTTTTTCACGGTTAACTGGGACAGTAAATTACCCGTGCAAAAAATAAAATTTTTATATAAAACTCACTATTAGAACCAATTAAAAAAAAACGTGAAAAAAAGAAAAGAGAGAGTGTAAAAAATATCAAATTTTACATGGAAATCTATCTATTCGTACAGTGAGAATTTACACTGTTGTTGTTGTAGACTTTTCTGATATTATATATGTATATGTTTATTTACATATTACTGTTAGAAAGAACAAACAAAGTTCACGTAAATATGTATGTTACGCTTATGATTAAAAATCCGTCATTAATCGCTGTATCTTTTTTTTCCTTACTTTCTTATACAGCTTCATTTATTTGTTTACGTATTGAAATTGTTGCAACCTTTTTACCGGCTTTTAAATATAAATTTGTAATTTTTCGTTTAAACCTAATTTTGAATTTATATAATTATACAGCAATGTATTGTGACGTATTGACGTATGGTATTTGGATTTTATTGCAAAAAAGTAATAAAAGTAAAACCGTGTAAAAATGGTAACTAGGAGGTGTACAAAAACACCGTGTAAAAAAACGAGCCAATAAAAACAGTGTAAAAAGGAGATCAACAACTGTACATACGTTTGCTACGCAATATTTAAGATATCGCTTTTGGAGGTTTATTTGCTAATCAAATAGTAGATATGTAATCGAAAAGATATGAAAATTGAAAATGTTTCATATGTATAAGATTAGTCATAAAATAATTATTTATAAAAACTCAAATAGTTCTTTAATTAGCAAAATCGAAACATGAGTGCGGTTCAAACATTTGTTTCTGTACTTTCTACATGCTACACATTTATAGTTTTTAAGTGAATTGCAAAAGTAGCCGCTCAGTATTTCTGAAAATATGTACATATGTATGTATGTTTTTTTAATGGTACTATCTTACAAATCTAAGATAACTAGCACGAGTATAGTAATCACTAGGCAACCGTTTGACTGCTAATGTTAATCGCTTTCCATTTAATTTATGCGATTATTTATTTTCGTTTAAAATTGTTTAATAATTATTTAGACCATTTAAAATTGACAAAATAAGTAATTTGATTATAGTAAAAAAAGTAAACTCTAAACGCCATCGTTAATAAGCCATTAAAAGATACATACATATATGTACATATGACTATATAAATAAGTGAAATATGTTTGGGCTACCTTCATACAGATAAATGCTTGTATTATTCAGATATTTAATGTTTACTGTTAGCTGTTTATGTCTAAATTACGTTAAGTTTGTTCGAAGTTTTGTATTGGTAATTAATATAAACATAATCAATTTGCTAAGCATGCTTTATTGAAACAGAGTTTCTCTCAAAATATGATGCACCATGTACATATATGAGTATGTATTGAATGAAAAGTAATCAAAATTCGCTGGCTTTATAGCTCGAATGTCGTAGTATATAAGATCTATATGTTCGATAATGGTCGCTGAGCAATTTGAATCTGTTTATAGTTTACATGTATATATATATGCAAAAACGGTGATTTTGGAAGGCTTTCAACGGTCTATTAGCCACAGTTAGTAGCAGCGGAACAAATGGATTGATATTTTCTATTTTATTAAATTGCACGTTATAATTATATACAAATGCATTTGTATACCTGTTTCAACCATTCCATTCCATGTGGATCGTTGATTTGCAAATTCAGAATGATAAAATTGTTTAATGTTTTTTCAAGATTGGTCAACGTCACGGTGGATTTTTGGGTTTGCTGCAACGTGCGTTAGCAAGGGCATCGCCTCATATTTGGTTTGAAAGGGGAGAAGCCAAGGATCGACATGCAGTAGCTGAACGTCTTAAACAACATGTATCAAATCCAAATAATCCTCCTATTTTGATATTCCCAGAGGGTACTTGTATTAATAATACATCTGTTATGCAGTTTAAGAAAGGAAGTTTTGAAGTGGGTGGAGTTATTTATCCCGTAGCAATTAAGTAAGTGGTGATATTGACATTAATCTGTCAATATAAATAAATATATATGTATATATTGAATGCCGTATACTCATAACATATTGCATATTTAATCACTACTTGCAGATATGACCCACGTTTTGGAGATGCGTTTTGGAATAGCTCAAAATACTCAATGATGCAGTATTTATATATGATGATGACTTCTTGGGCTATCGTTTGTGATGTTTGGTACTTGCCGCCTATGTATAGACAAGAAGGCGAGTCGGCTATAGATTTTGCAAATCGTGTCAAAAGTGTTATAGCTAAACAAGGCGGACTAGTAGATTTAGTTTGGGATGGGCAATTAAAGAGAATGAAACCAAAGAAGGAATGGAGGGAATTACAACAAGTAGAATTTGCTAAACGTTTGAAAGGTGATTAGCGATTTCAAACGTTATATTTATATGTCCCACTTCTAACACAATCTTAATTTGCATAAAAATACATTCGCTGGTATTAGATATAATACGTTCTCATTTTTAATTTTATATTGTTATACATATAGTTATGTATCAAAAGTAAAACGGTGTCGGATTAGTGATGATTGTAAATATGTTTAAAACTCGGAAAAGTTAATTTACCGACAAAGAAAAAACATTTATAAGAAATATTGTCATAGCGCAATTAAGTATAAATATGTTAAAAGAGAATTAAAAAATACATATGTAACACTAACAAAATCAAAAACATTCGCCCATAGTTTGTGTTATTTTAATATTAGTGTAATAAATTATTGATTTGAAATGCAATAATTATAATGAAGATGAGCATTTAAAAAATATATTTATAAACATTTTGAACATCAGTTTTCTTATTTAGAATATCAAAAATCAGATTTAACCGAGGATTATATATTAGGCACAAAGCACAGGGATTTAATTTTGATTTTATGTTCTATACACAATTAAATCTGATATAACAATTAGACATCATCAATTCGAATATTTTGACATTGTACTATAGATTTAAATTTGTATACATGTATATACTTACACGCATACTACAAAACAATTTTTTTAGTCATATTGGTCTGATTGCTAAATTAATAACCGATATATGATATATTTAACATCCGTTGTATAGTAATTACATAATATTTTTATTTACAAATTTAAACAAGTTATAACAAATACCTTTCCACTTATATACATATGTATATGCATATGTTTTACCATCGACTACAACAAGTAAATATAATTTTTTCCATTTTGACAAATTAAAATGCGGAAAAAATTCCTTGCTACGCCTTCTGCATATACAAAAAATACTAGTTTGAATTTTGTTAATTATATAATCTATTTTTATATTAATCATGCAAAACCAGCGGACCGGCATTCATTCCAAATAGTTTCCAATTCTTTGCCATTTTGAAATCCATGTGACGCAACAATGTACTGGTAGCTTGTAGGTCCTTCGTATTTTGGTTTGTTGAAATAAAACATTTCACAGTGTTTAAGAGTTAAATTAGCTTTTAAAGCTGCTATTCCTAAGAAAATATCATCAAACCTAAATCTTTTCAAATGGCTACCAGCATTAAATAACTTGAGTAGAGCATTTCGATTTAAAACAAATGCTCCTGCAGTTATATACGGAGGCCACAAATCAAACGGATATTCACTTAGAGGCACGTACCATTTACTAAATTTATGTCTATGAGGTGGTGTTTGCAATACAAAGCCAGAAAATAATTCATTTTTTTCATTTCCTGTAATGCGACTATTTGGATCAGTTTTCGGATACAAGTCAGGATTGGAAATATATTTCAATAAATTTTTTGTTGACACGTAATAGTCATCATCCACAAAAAAGAAAAACTCACTATTGCAATGGCTAAGAGCCCATTTCATACCCATAAATGTTTTAATGGTATTGTTGAAATAAGCATCAATGAAGTCAATCTGAACAATATCATTGAATTTTAAAGACTCGTTTTTTGAAATAGTATTGATTTTTATATCTTCACTAATGCCAAGTAAAAACACACGCCTTATTTCCACATCAGAGAAGCGTTGTTCATAACCCCAAGTGCGGCGAATGGTATTACGACGCAAAACATTTTCGGCAGCAGATTTTATAATTATTATTAACTTGGGTGGTACTTTGCACTTTCCTGAAGGATTATTGATAAATTTATAATTATTTTCACTGGGTGGACCAGATGGGTAATCAAAATATCGCTCATAATCTAACTCGTGATAATGTTTGAAGATTCCAACGTAATCCAATGTAAAAATAGTTCCAATTACAGCAATAATTTTAACATATCTACTACAAGACCATCCCATTTCCAAAAACATTACACCAATAAATGGGAATGTGATAATAAAATCAAAAATTTCTGAAGTCGATAAGTTTGTGAAAAATTTATCTGAAACTAATGAGTTCTTCAAATTTTTCGGTTTGACTTCATAATATGAAATATATTTAAACTACATAACAGAGGAGACAATGACATATAACTTGAAAACATATGTTTTTATGAGATAAAGTCGATATACAACATATGCATACACAACCACTGCTCGAAATTTACGTATTTAATATGATCTGAGCAAAAGCATTTATTCTATGATAAATCAGTTTTTTTGTTTCTATCTAGAATTGTGTGATAATAATAAGTAATGAAGTTTTGATATTTTTACAGAAAGAAAAAAAATTGGCCAGGAAGTTCGAAGCTGTTGACATAATTTTAAAAGTTGTTATACCGTTATGTAATAAAACATATATATTATATATTCTATAATAAATTGTTCCAAAATAAAATACAAATTTTTGTTATGTATCAACCATATAGATTCGAATCTAGATTTATGTAGTATTATTATTCTAATAGTGACCACACTTAGTACGGTATAGATTCTTAAAACTGAACTCATAAATGAGCAATGCATATTGTATTGAGAACAGGTCTTCAAGTTTCAGCAACAGGAAGTCAAGATCGTAGGTAGTCTGCAAAACAAAACGTTGGTAACTCTATACGATATAATATGCTATACTCTTAATAGTTTGTCAATTTTTTTTGTTAAAAGTTCATAAAGTAATTAAAAAATAGGGAGAAAAGTATACTCCAGTGTATTTTCAAGATAAATATTGTAAAAAGCTGAAGAACGCGTATTTAAATAGTAGCCGAATAATTGCGTTTGGTTGTATACGATGGCAGCAAGCTAAGGTTGGAATAAACCATACAACCGCCATTTTAAGATTCTCAATTGGTACATGCACAACACAAAATTGTGTTGCTCGAAAATTTACCAGTGGATATTATTTTTTATTGTTTGCAGTAAAAATGTCTTTAAGCAAAACAGTGGTTAGTCTTAATAAAGGCAATGCAAAAGAAAAAGAAAGATCTACATCTAAAGAGTCGAATAACTTGGTTGTTCGTATAGATCAAGATTCCGATAATAATTTACAAGCATTATTTGATAGCGTATTAAACCCGACAGAGTCAAAATGTCCACTTCAAGTGCCTTTCCGAATGCGTCAACTCCCAGAGTCCTTCTTTAAACCACCTGCAACTGCATCTCGATCGCCTTCTGTTGCACATTCGCGAGCAAATAGTGCTGATTCTGCTTACGATACTGGTTCACAACCGAATGTTAGCCAAGGGAATATATCAACGAGCTCTATCGCCGCAGTTCCAGCGACAATAACACAACCACAAGTAACAGCGAATAGACTCTCGATTTCTCACTCCCGTGCGCATAGTAGTCCAGCTTCGCTTCAACAAACATACAATATAATTGGAAATGTAATGGAAACAGGTGCATGTATTCAAGATGGAATAGGACCTGTTTTTACGGCAGGAGCTGTACCATTTCCCCCTGGTGTTAATGCTGGTTCAGGAGTCCGTATGGAGCAAGTAGATCAGTCAGTGACTAAGGATGCCCCAAATACAATTCAGACATTTCATATGAAACAAAGATCTTATGATGTTGTCAGTACCATACAATTACAAAACGAATTGGGACCATTGCCTCCAGGATGGGAACAAGCCAAAACTAATGATGGTCAGATTTATTATTTAAAGTAAGTATTATTAAATTTATTTAATGCAATATATTAATATAATAATAGTTATTAATCTAGATTGTACCTATAGATGTTACATTTATTTTCATTTGTAGTTATTTTTTTCTGATTTTCAAAACTTGTAATTTATTTGCTTTCCAAATACATTTACACCTACATTTCCGCGATATGACTATTGGAAACAGGTTTCGGATACAATTACACTTAATTTTATTTTCATATACATTTAACTAGATACATGCAAATATCTTAAAACATCATTTTTAAATTTGTTATACAATAAACTCGCTATATTGTTAAAATTTAAATTAAGCTTTCATATGAGAACGGTTTAACTTTTATTGTAGTTTTCTTTATTATTGTAGTTGGAATAATTTCTATTTTATTTTGCTATCTAAGGAAGACCACATTCTGATATGTTGTTGTTCAATATGCTTTTTTTTAGAGAGTTTCGTGACATTTAATTGTTTTTAAAAAAATTAATTGTTAGAATATATTGATTCACTATTATTCATATACTTTTTCCGAGTAACTAAAATAGTAATACTACGAAGCAAACAATTCTCAATGTTGCTTCCTTCCTAACAGAATAGTATACCGTGTGTAGTAATTGGAATAATTTTAACAATTAAATATTTTTTTATAATTATTTAATATACTATTTTTATTTTCCAGTTTGTTAAGGAGGATATTATAACATTTACAATTAACATATCAAAAATTACTAAAATTATATGTATTTTTCTGCATGCAATATGTAGCTTACAATGTACATATGTACATGTGCATGTATATATAATATATTTGTTTGTACGATGTCTGTGGGATTATGTGTTATGTTTATATTTATTGGTTAATTATGAACTGATTGGAATTTGGTAGAAAGAATTTATACTCTTAAAATTTCATTATTTTTTTATGAATAGAAAAGACTGCTTATCGTATTTAAAGTATTCGAATAATTATTAATATATATGCATGTATATTTATTATTATAGCCATACTACAAAGTCAACACAATGGGAAGATCCAAGAATACAGTTGAAGCAGCAAATATTTCAAGACGGTCTTTCTCATAATGGTTGGTTCTGATAAATTGTATCTTCAACGAATAATAATTTCTCTTTTTAGTAAATTTGAAAAGCAAAGAATCCGTTAATTTGGCCGATAATTTGGGTCCTCTTCCAGAGGGATGGGAACAAGCTTACACAGAATCTGGAGATGTTTACTTTATTAACCACGTAAATCGAACAACATCGTGGAATGATCCCCGAATACGTAAGTTATAAGAAATACAATGCGTATCTAAATTAAACTTATGAAATAACCTTAACATCGGGCTCTATATTTGTAATACCAATGATTTTAATAATACTCCATTTTATTTGCATGGAAATGCTTGCATTTTCCTAATTCCATTTAAAATTATCATTACAGCCGATTTTTTACAAAAACCGGTGAAATCGCAAAAACCGGGTCCATCTTGGTTGAACATTCAACATATCGAAAAGGAGCAGGATTATTTTAAACCAAGTTCTGAGCAGGTTGGATCCATTAAATATTCAAATATTTAGTGACATATTTTTTATTACGGTTCCTTATAGAGTTCTTTGACTAGACAAAATGGTAGTCTTCAAATGGACCCATTTTTATCCGGTGACAATCATGCCAGGCAGGAATCAAGTGATAGTGGTTTGAGTTTGTCTTCAAATACGTTCTCCACTACAGCGGATTTAATGCCGAATATTGATGACAGTATGGATTGTATAAGTGGTAATTATTTAATTTGTTTATAAAATTGTAGTATAATAGTTAAAACAAAAATTGTATTTATTTAAGAAACTCCACTTTTTTTACATCTATCCCGTTATTCTTCTCTTTTCTTGTGTTCTTTTTATATTGTCTTACCGATTATTCTACAATTATAATTACTGTTCATTATTATTTTTTTATTAGAATCAGGTAGCCTAAATGCCTTAAGTGGCATAGATTGCCCAGATAATCTAGTATCTTCACTACAGGTGATGTATAATATAAAACGTCATAAATAAATTAATAAGGTAGAATTATGTTTATTAATTTTAGCTTGAAGATAATATATGCAATGAAATGTTCAGTGATGTTCACAGCATGTTGAATGCAACTGCAACGAAGCCTGACACTTTGGACTGGTATAAGATAAATTAAAATTTCGAACGTTTCGTCCTTTTGGATTATACAAGTTTTATCCACATAATTTCAGCGGTAATCAACTGATTTTAAATTTTAAGTATAGTTTGAAAATAAATATATCTTTATAACAAATCTTGAAATGAAGTAAGTGTATTGTACATTTAATTTTAAATGAAGAAAAATAAATGAGCTGTCAAAATTATCAGACCCAGATTTATATATACAATAAATAATTGACATTTCTATTGCTCTTAAAGGAGAAAATACTTATTTTTTAGCTTAAATAGTTTATTTGTTACATCGAACGGTTTCGCACAAATCTGAGAAATTAACATTTAAAAATTGTTTTATGCTTGATACAGTTAACACTTTCATCTGACCGTGAAACAAAACATCTGTGATAATTTTTTCAGCATAAATTGCTTGAGAATTGTCCATCGTCCGAAGTTTGTGTGCAATGACCTTTCCAAAATTCGTGAAATGGTCATCTATATTGCTGTTATGATTTTTACAAGCAAGTGATACAATTTTTTCCAGGTCTATTGAAGATGTCTCCAATTTATACGTTCTTTTGTTAGCAGGTTCTATTTCCTTTGATAATTGCGACGAAGTGGACGAAGATCGTTTTCGAGTGTTATTGGATTCTGATAGGTAAGACATCTCTTTTTCAGTTTCAAATGTTTTTTGATCTTTCAACCCCCTTTCAGACGGCATTAAGTCATTTATTTTATTGTACACATCGTCGCTATATTCTGTAAAACTCTCTTCGATGGTTTGTTCCTCTAAAATTTCATTTTGTGATAGCGACTTTGTAGTCTGATCTGCCTCCGTGCTATCTGAAGAGCAAATATTTTGCGTCAATTTATTCCTTACTACATTCGACTCCATGATTCCCTCAACGATACAATCTTGCTCCATAGCACACGTTTCGATGATTTCATCACCATTTGACGGACCTATGACTCCGCAACGCTTTGTTTTCCTCTCCAGATTTTCCTCATCTTTTAAAAACATCAAAGATTCAAAATATTTGCGTTTTGGACAGTAGGGCTCATCCTTCTCTCCTTTGTTCTTGGACTCTACGATCTTCTTTAATTGTTGTCGAAATGCACATCTCAAATTATTAATTTTTTGCTTCGTTCGTTCAATATTGTAATGTTCTCCATGCTTTGCTGCTACTTCTATTAATTTCAAATACGCCTCTTGCCGCTTCGTACGATTTTTAAAATTTGTACAGTCAGCCTTCCAAAGACATGGATTTTTTCTGTATTCCTCAATAAAATCATCTATGAAATCCATGTTTACCGAAAATAAATTGAGAATCACAGTAGATCACTGTGTTGAGAATAATACATTTATGTATACAAAGCACACTAAAAATTATATTGTTTTCGATAACACAATAATCGATTTTATATCTAAACAAATAAAGTGCTGAACACAAAGCCGACGAAACGACACGACGTGGCGACGGCTGATAACAAATGTCGCTTTGAAGCCAGCGTCTTGAAAATTTTGTAGACGGCAGCGACATATCAAACAGCAATTTTATTGTTGCCGTACTAAAACCTTTCATTTCAATAAAATTTACATATTTAGTTTAAAGTGAAATTATTTGTGCAAAAAATGTAAAAATGGGCGATTTATTTCTTTTTTAAATAATCGATTGTCATTATAAATGATCAAAGCTATTTTACGTTTCTGCTGGCAAAATAACTTCATATTTGTTATAATTTTACATTTCAGATATTAGTGACAACTGTACAGCTGTCAATTGTCGTCGCCAAAATTAGAAACATTTTTAATTTAGTGACAACGATAACTACAAGCCTGTTGTCGCGTAGTCGTGCTGTTGTCAAAAAATCTGTGCCCATAAGAACGCGTGTACTTTAATATTTGACAGACGTCGCTCGTCGCTTTTCGTTTTCTATGTGTTCAGCACATAACTTTGAAAACGGAATAAGCCACTGATATACAATCTTGCCGGCGTTGTCCACTACGTTCAGGTAAGTATGTAACCCACTTCAGCTAATTTGTTGATATTTTATTTTGGTACGGTAGTTTCTAAAATAATTCTATAATATTTTGAATATTTGTACGCTAAACAAAATAACTAAACAACAATATTTAAATTTCATAATTTATTCATTAAAAATTAACACCAGTGCCGCTATTAACAAAATTTCATAATTAAAAAAAAATGCAAACAAAATCTTATACGAGCAACTCGGTACACTTGCTGCAATAAAGTTTCAGGGGTACAAAATGCCCTGAACGCTACCTCTTCCTCAAATTTCGAGATGCCGCAACAGTAGTTGCTGCGTCTAAGCACACCCATACGTCTTTTGAATTGAATTCAACTCGATGACTTTGTTGCTTTTCTATATGAATTAGCTGCCAATCGAACAAACTTACTAGATGTTCAAACTGGTACTACGCTACGGTATAACGCTGCGCTAATATTTCTGAGGCATGCCTATATAGTCTGTTGGTTGTAGATATTGTAGTTTTTCACAGCAGTTAGCTAGAATAATTGAATTACACTGTAGGCAAGGTTGCAGGTTTTTGGATAATGTAGTAGATTTACCATTTGTCGAATTTCCGTTTTAATCTTCACTCCTTGTGATAAATTAAGGCATCCCTTCAATTGCTGAATCTGCGTACTGGTGATACAATTTGATGGCCGTTTCATAATAAATTGAATCAAAAATTCTTTTGGAATATGTATTCAAACAACTACAAAATTTTGCTACGAATTGTCAATCCATTATAGTTTCAGTGAGGAATACTAAAAAACGTTGCTTATTCGATCATTAAAGGATTAAATGGATAATAATAATTTACTGAGTTGCCGCTAATTTTGCCACATATTTTATACACTTATTGGTAATCGTGTTTAATGGAAGGGCTTGCTAAATACTTAAAAAAAATGTTCCCATGTACATACATATAATGTAATATCATTTTATTAGTTTATGGAAATAAGGTTTTTAATCTGCGAAAGCTTATATTTAATAGAGGTAGAATGAATGTATATATTTTTTAATATAAAAATATTGTGGTACATATTCTTATTTACATAAAAAACATTTTTTATTGTTATTTTATGGAATTGCTCTATTCGTTCATACATACATATTTTTTTTCTAAGAATGCATGTGTATAAATATTTACTATTTATTATTTTATTCTATACTTTTAGCAGATGTGTATATACATTTTATTTCATAAGAAAAATATTAATTACTGTAAGTCCAGAAATAATTCCTACACTGTAAGCGAAAGTCAATGAAAGTGTATTTTTGAAAAAAATTGAGGTTCCAGCATTTGCAACTTCGCAGCAATTAGCCGCAAACTTCACTAAACTTGGATAATAATTGTTCCAAAATCTCACGGTAAGCATATTATTTACCAGTTCCGAATTAAAGTTCTGATTTATTATTAAAACAGTATTGTTTTCTGCTTTATATGAGTTCCATTTGACATATACATTCGAAATAATTGGATCAGTAGATTTCGCGAAGTTCGCCCACATTGTCATCACTACATCCGATATTTTTTTGTCTGTGGAATTCCATTCTTTCAGAATGTTTGTATTGTTCATATAGGGAACGCCCCATACAAAGATCTGATCGTAAAACTTTGGTACTCCTACCCATTCGGGCAGGTCAATGAATTGAGTTTGAGGACGAACAGTAAATAAATACGCAAACACCTTATTTCCTTTGCCTAATATATCTGCCATAAAAAATAACGGTGCGATATACATACGGTCTGTATGGAAATTTGTTAGTTTTTTAAGAACGTCAACTCCTTTTTTTTGTGTTGGATACATATAGGTTATAGCATCGATTATTATTTGTGAATTTGTACAGTTTTCATCACTTTCAGTATTAGCTTTAAGGTCATGCTTAGTTATTTCATCAACGACATGGAAAAAGTCATCATCATTTAATTTAGTGTTTGTTATGTCATCAACTAAATTGAGAATGTCCTCCATATTAGTTACGCCAATTAAAATGGGAACATTTTGAAAGTTTCCTTCTTTGAAAATTTTGCGAGGGTGATCTTTAATGAAGTGAGCTGATGTATTACTAAGGCCATAATCGATTACAGGCCCCCATTCTACTGCTGGAAGATTTGTAATCAGTGTTTTTGCATCAACTTTTCTTAAACATGATAATAACATTGATGTTGGTCTTCTATTACATCCAAATAAGGTTGATATTGAGTCCAAAGATTCACTATAAACTTTTGGATCACGCACCACTTTGTCAGTTATTGGATTTCCAGACATCATAATTGCCGCTGAATAACCACCTTTTGACCACTCATCAGATATTAAGTGCAATCCAACACTAACCGCTCCCGCGGAGTGCCCCATTATTGTTATTTTATTTTCATCTCCGCCAAAATGATTGATATTTTTTTTTACCCAGAACAATGCAGCAGACTGATCCATTAACCCGAAGTTACCTTGCGCTTCACCATCCGCAGTTGATAGAAAGCCGAAAATATTTAAACGATATGAAAACGTTACAACTATTATTTTTTGCTTAAAAACTATCTGGAAGGGTTCAATGTCTATTGGGGATCCATAAGAAAAATCTCCAGGATGAATCCAAAATATTACAGCATATCCTTTAATACCAGGAGATCCTTGAATTACATTTGTTTAAATTTACAAAAAAAAAATATATGTATCTAAATTTTTATGTAATATATTATTATGTAATATAGTACGTGTTAGGTACTCTTACCATCTGGAACGAAAATATTTAAATGCAGACAATCTTCATCATAGGTAACATCATGGTCTCCGATCACTTTATTTCTAAGAAGTTCATGCAATATTGTGTTTTTTACATTGGAAGGATTTTGCCAACAAAAAGGTGCAAATTTTGTTGCATTCAGAATTCCTTGCCATTCAGATATATCCAATTCGGGCGGTGAAAAACGTAAAGCGCGTGCATATCTGATTCCTAAATATGCTTTAATATTTTGAGCCCGGAACATTTTTAGATAAGTGCCAACAATTATACCCTGTCCAGGGAGATTTATTTGCGGAGCTTCCAAGCAATAAATATGATTTAGGAAATGTAAAAAATATACACTTAAAGAAATGAATAATTTAATGTAAAAAGTACAGGATTTTTTTATTTTAAACTGTAACATCGTAAATACTTTCTCAAATTAATCACTTGCGAATTCTTTGCTACCTGTAAAGCATGTGCATACATAAATTCCCATAAATTAATTTTAAGCTGTTGTCATGGAAAATAAAATAATTTTACTTGCTGAGCTTGTTGCCATGATATTATTCCTAGTTACGTACATATGTATATGAATAAATGTTTTGGATATCAGTGGCTACTGCAATATTATAATTATGTATGTACATATGCACATACAAACAAATATGCATGTACTACATGCATACATATGTATGCTTTGTTATGAGTATGCCTATGAATATGCCCAGGGTACAAATTACAGTTCATGGTATGAAAGCTATAGAAAAATATAAATTTCTAGATTTTATTTTAATGATATTCAGTCGGTTTTACATGCATAAAAAAGTTTTTGTGTCACTCAAAAAATGTGATTACGAACACACAAAGCAAACAAATTAAAACATAAACTCAAAAAGTATTAAACTGCATGAAAGCTATTTTTAAAGAAAAGGGCGTGGTCTAGTAAATATGTACATACATACATATATGTAGATCTCACGAAGGAATTGAACGAATCAAAATTGGTGACAAATATGTACAACCTTGCAAATACTGCGTTTAAACTCGGAAATCTTTGTTGATAATTATCGATAATTTTGTTTTGGTTTTTACAATAATAATTCGCATTAGTTTAATTTCAAAAATAATCATGTTTTATTAATACTATTTGAATATTTGTCACACCAACGTAACGAAACTAGATTATATAGGAAAAATATCATACGAAATTTGCAGTCATTGAGGATTCTACAATTTTCCTTCGAAAAAGCAGCGTACTCCTCATCCGAATTTGTATATAGATTACATACTTTGCTAAATATCCACAACATCCGCGTCCTTTTACATTTATGGAAAATTCGACGGTTAAGGGAGCGGTTTAAGTTAGGTTATCGTATATACTAATTTATAAGTGTTCTTATGAGCCAGTTTTAACAGAGAGTATATTACGACGTTAGCTGTTTATGTCGGGAAAGTTTAAGCAAAATGTGTGGGGGTACTAATCAACAACAGGTTAGGCAATGCAAATTAATTTTTTTTATTCTACTTACAGAGGATATTCAATAAGTGCATAATATATAAATAAAATTATATTCTCGTCACTAATTTAGAGATAATAAAAAATATTGGATACATCACCTTACGGTCTGACTAGATCTGACCCATAAAGGTGCAGCGTATTCGCTTATCCAGATCTCTCGTAAGGTGAGAATTTGAAGTCGAATTGTCCAGCTAAATATATACATACTTTATCACTTTCCCAGAGCTCTGGTAAGGTGTTGATGAGGTTCAGAAGTTGAATTCAGTGCGGGTCCAGCTGGATAGGGTCTTGACGGTGTAAATGTTGCGGGGTCCTAGGAGCTATAAAGTTTGGTCTACGTTTACAGGGTCTAGCAAATGGAGAGTATGTTCGAAAGTTGTTGACAGTTTTTACATTTGGTGCATTGTATGCAAGTGGCATTATTCCCATCAAAACCTGTCTGCAAGTGCATATAAAGAGGACTTAATGTTAATCCGGCTACATCCTCTTGTCTTCCATAAATATTTTCCTAAAGTGCAAACTTTATAAACATAACTAAAAAAATTTGGAGTTTATTTAAAAAAGTATAGTCATTATTGAATTATTTCCCTTAAATTTCAAATTTTATTATTCACTTATCAAATTTAGTTTTCTATTCTTCGCATACACTTTTTCAACTCGTCACTCATCATGACTCTGGTAATAACTGTTGATATTTAAGTGGTTTATATTATTTTAAAGAATTTCCAGTCTTTCGTTAATGTTATACAAATAACCTTTATATACGTATATTTGCATGGCCTTGGAAAATCAGTGTAAGTTAAGAGCAAAATATATTAAAATAAAATAATACAATTACTCGTACACTTTTGAGCTAATTTTATATTAATACGTTTTTTAATATTTCTATAAAAGTGTACAACAACAGTAACTTTTTTTCTGGCGTTTTTCCTGTGTCATATTCATTTCACGTACTATAGTTGCAAACACTTCATTTACGTTTATTCTATCTTTTGCGGATGCTTCAATAAACGGACAGTCCCATTGTCGAGCAAGAGCGTTTCCTAATAATAAATACGTAAAGTTTTATATACAAATCAATATATAATTAGACTTAAATTGAATACCTTCCTCAGTAGAAACTTCTCTTTGGCAATCTAAATCAATTTTATTTGCGACTAGTAAAATTGGGGCCGGTTGACTTCCCTTAACTCTTGTTATGACATTTTTCATGCTTGATATATCCTGAAAAGATAGTTTTTGGTTGCAATAAGTTTAAAAAATAGTTCTATAAAAGTATTCCAATAATCTAATTTACCTGAAAAGTCTGATGGTTTGTCAACGAATACATTACAATAAATCCATGTCCATTTTTTATATATAAGTCCCTCATTGATGCAAACTGTTCTGTACCTGCGGTATCTAAAATTTCAAGTACGCACGGCGAATTGTCTACCTGAATAATTATAAAATTGATATTAATGAATAGGTTTTTATTAGTTTCAAAAATAACAGTTTGAATGTATTACAATTATAAATTTTATGTCCAAAACTCTTGAGACTTATAAATATGAAATAACATGAGGTGGTAAATCGTGATCCGAATATTTCATTCAGTAAAAAGAAGTTAGTTGTTCTATTTAAAAGAGTAATTTTTGTTGTACTATAGATATTTAAGACACACAAAATAATTTAGCACGTAAGCGCTCAGTCAAGTTTCAAAAAATATATTTGTTTTAAGTTCTATGTCGGTACAACATTTGGATAATCTAGTGAATTCAAAGATTCGATTGAAAAAAATACCATTTACTTGATACGTTAGAAAATAATGCTGCACTAGAAGACACTGTCACAACTCAGCTTTGGTTAGGTCCAAAAGAACATCCAATGGATCTTGGAGTTGAGTCAGTTCTTAACACCACGCTTTATGGAAATACATCAGGCTTTCTGAAACTCCTGGTAGCCGTCGAAGACAAGTTTTGATTTACAAAAACCATAATAACAGTAACACTACATATATGTATTTTATGTACGTCTATATATTTACTTCGATATAGTGATGGATTTGGCTTGCTAAGCATATTTAATGCGTCATCAGGGCGTTAAGGGATCTAAAATATGAATAAAATCTTAACAAATTTATTTCCAACGAAGATCGGGCAAAATTTCGGACCCTGTAGTTTGCTAACTATTTGTGAAAAAAGTTTGTAATCTCCGTAAGTAAGCGCGTAGAATAACGCAGTATAAAAAATAGTATAAAATTATAATTAATGGTATAAGAATTTGAAAAATTTATACATTATAATTTATGTGGGAGTTGATTTTTAGGCAATATGTCCCCTGTCCTTCGTTCTATTAATTTATTTCATTACACAAAAAAAAAACAATATATGTAATGTATTTATTTTGTAATTAGTTTATAATGAAATTAAAATAATATTTTGTTATATATTTAGATATTTATAATCATTGGCCAACTAATTAATAATATTATACCTTTCTTATTTGAAAGAAATCGTTGGAAACAAATATTAAGTTAATTCTGTAACTTAAACATACCTCTATTTCTTTTCGGTAGAAGTCTTCAATGGTGGGATCGTACTTTTCAATAAAGCACCCGGAAACGAATTGAACAGTAAGGGCAGACTTGCCGACACCGCCCGAACCCAATACAACCACTTTAAATTCTCGCATTATTTTAAAATATTATATTCAGTAAGTCTCAAACGAGACTGGCCAGCCAACTTGACCGACAAAAAATTTTATTGCACTGCTATTATTGAAAGCTAATTAAATCTTTCTTGTCACTTTAAAACAAAGTAGGTACTTGACTATTGTATACCAAATGCTAGCACGAGGAATACCGAAAATAACGAAATACACTCAACTTCATTACATGGCAAACTTTCAAATTACAAATTGCTTTATAACTTCGACTTTTATATACACTAGTTAGTTTATTTACAAATCTTTTAAATAATTTCACTTGAATAAAATTACAAATGCAAAAATGCAATATGTTTCACCACATATATACAATTAGCGTCAATAAATGCTTTTTATCGTTCCCTAAGCTGAATATTTTCTTTAATAAAACAGAACAGGGCGCTACAAAAAAAAAAAAAACAAAAAAGCGACCGAGTTCAAGTATTTCTGCAATAGTATTACAAAACAAGTAGTTTAGACAAAGGTCAAGTAATAACATTAAAAAATTAACTGCATTGCTAACGAATTATTTAATTTACATTTTAATTGTATATTTTTTTTTACTTTAAAATAAGTCACCGATCTATGTTGAGATCTGAGTCAAGCTTGAACAGTAACCAAATTGAGATGTTTGAACGAGACTTTAATTAATTTCACAAGTAATTTGACCAAATCTACTTTAAGTATGTTTATTTAAGCATATAAATAAAAGTGAAGAGTAATTTTCTTTTTTATTGCGTATTCAACTTGTTAACATTTCTATAGAAATTACTTTCGAATAATATATTTCAGACACCCTGTTTGATTCCTGTTGCCTTATCGTACATTCACAAGGTTTCTGAAAGCAGATTAAAACTACATAACAACTTGTTTGCTTTGGCCAAGGCATAGAAATTTGATTTGTAGACTTGATATTATTTAGCTTTTGGTATTGATGTATGTATGCGGACACCATGCATATTTTTTATTTGCTCTTTTAATGTTTGTGTTATCAATTTATGCTGCTTTAAAGTGGACAATCCTTCAAATTCTACGGCTTCCACAAATACCTCAAACATTGCACCACATCCTCCAGATACATCAACAACGTTAACGCTTGCCTACAAGAGTAAATATTTTGTTTCAAAAGTGAACCATATGACTTTAACCTCATATTTGCCTTAGGAAATCTTCCAGTTAACAGTTGGTGAATTTGCTGTTGGGCGTTATTTTGCTGAACCGACGATAAACATCGCGTTAAAATCGAAGAAATTCCGCGCAGATGGCTCATCGTAACCATAAATTTCAATCAGTACAAATGAACGTTAAAATGGAATATGAAGAGCTACAGTATGTTTCGTATGATCATAAACTATAATGATATATACTAGGGATGGTAAAAAACGGGGTATTTACGTATTACCGCTACCGCAGCAAAAACGGGATATTTAACAATATCAAGCGCTTAGGACAAAGGTAATCCATTTAGTGAAAGAATGCAGCCGATTTGACATTCCTTGGCTGGATAAAAATCTGGGACCGCTCCGGTAACGTAGAACCGACTGTCCTGGGAACGGTTTCGGACGTCCATCGGCAACATCCTTTACGGATAGAGATAAATAATATATGGGTCCATTTTTTATAAATAATCGACTCATCCATTGCGTTGTTTTTGATTATTTCTCTCCTCTTCCACACTTTATCCAGTTTTTTGCAAGCCAACCCCAATATACACACACTTTCTACACTCGTCACTCGCCAACAGCTTATGACTTACCGATCCAACCAGGTTTACGTCGCCGAAATAATATCCCTTGGTCGTATTACCCTTCCCGTATCGCAGAACTGGTTAACAACGAACTTATATTCTCACACAACCTTATATTCTCAAGAAGGCAGTGCTTATGGACGATTAAACACCTACTAACCCAAGCTAGATTCTGACATACTAAAATTATGGCTTGTTCTGGCCTTAAGATGCCAATTCGTTACCGGACCCGGATTTTTTTACCCGCCAAGGACTGGTAACCCAAACATACAACAAGACTGCGTACAGCAGAAACAAGCACCACTAACTGCCAACTATCTCCTCACTATTACACCAAGGATCTTAACTTTCCGTTAAACACTCGTAAAATATCCTATTCCGAATGTCGTCATAGTGGTTCCATTACCCAATCCTGGGGAATCGAAAACTCAACGCATTTTCCGGGGTCATACTTTGTTGATAATCATTACTTAATATAATTAGTAGTCGTGTCCAACAAAACAAAAACAAACACCTTTTTGAACGTGGAGGACTTGCGAATATGTTATTTTCAGATAAATTTTATGCTATTAATTATGTTATTTTTTTCCTCAAATAATTGAAACAATTACACTCAATCAAACACTATCAAGTTCATCCCACGACTCTGTAGTGGCGATAGTGGCATTTGGCGTAGGTAAAGCCTTTTCAGAAAAAATGTTGCATTTCACAGGTTCCCTTTAAATATAAATATTAGAATGTTGTAGCGTATTTTCACAAATTCATATAAACACACATTCATACGTAAATAATTAATTTTTAATTACAAGTGGAAAATACAAGCTACCTTGATTGAGCAGCAGTCCTTTGCTGATCCATATATAGAGGGGCATCCTGTAAGATCTTTCCTTGCGCAGTGCTATTGCTTAATTTATGTTGACGAAGCCAAGTGGCCCTTTGTTTTTGCTTCTCGAATGTGGATAAGTTCATTTCATTTATATATTTAATTTTATGATTTTTGCTATTTTCTTGAAGATTATTTTTTGGCAAGTTATTTCGATTAAGAGAAGCTGGTCTATATTTTGTATTTTTATAAAGTGCGTGGATGTTATCAACATCATCTGTATCAAGTATTAATATGTAATAGTTTGTAAATGATATTTCGCAATATTTGTATATTAAAACAATACCTTTGTTTTGAATATCAAACTGATAATTCGAGGGATCCTTCCCATCATTAAACGATTCTTTGTTTTGAGTCTTTGTTGGACCGGAATTGCCCTTTGATTTATTTTTTTGATGAATGCCAAAACTGAAAACGAAAAATCCGGACGGTTATCGCATTCTGCAAATTCATTTAAACGTATTGTTTTTATAACTTTAACTTACATTCGTATAGATGTTATATCACTGGTACTTCTCTCTCTATCTAGAGATTTTGCTCGTAAATATCTATGTTTTACTTCGACACCAGCTTGAAAGTCCTTAAGGTACAAACGTACAAACAATCATTAACTTGAAAATTACTTCTAATTATTTTACTTACATCCCGCATATTATATGTTAAAATAAGATTATTTGCAAAACTCTCCGAAAACTCTGGATATAAGTCTAATATATCTAACAGATCATCTCTGTGAATTTTATGTATGTCACAGTACGTTAGAGCACGAACATTGCCATTTGATTTTCCTATGGTTGCATAGTTACAAGGATTTTCTCCGAAAATGTCGTCTTTACCTAAATAATAAGTGATTTGATACATTATAATTGCATTTTCAGACCAGCTTATTAAAGTACATATACCCGATTTTACATATACGTTTTTTTCATGTATGATACAACTTTTTAAATTTTAAATCCATATACATATAGGATTTAAAAAGTATAAATACTTATAAAGTGTAAAGGGTAATCCCATATTATCACAGTCACATAGATACATATATACATATATATTTTAATAATATTTGTTCCTAACGAAATTGAAGCTAGAAATGTGCAGTCAATTAGAAACGTAAATTCTAAAGCAATTTAAAATTTTAGAAAACAGACAAACTGTCAATGGTTTTTAATTATTATATATTCATTGCATGAGATGTCATACCTAGAATTACCACGGTGTTGTTGTCTCTCTGTATCTCTATTGAACCCCTTGCTATGAAAAATAATGATGTTAAAACGTCTCCTTTATGCACTAAAACGTCTCCAGGTGGTGCATGAGTGGTCTTGAATTTTAAAGAGAGTGCTCTGCAAAATAATTAACAAATAATGGTATAAATATGCATAAGTATGGAATGAGAGTTGTGTTCAATTTAATACTGCTCAAAGACTTGCGATATTTGTATTTAAATTCAAAATGTCATCATTGTCCGTACATTTGTTTTTACGATTATTGCTGCAAGCTCGAACATAACTGAGATAAATTGCCTTGAATAAATGAATCAAAATTATAGTTACGTGAACACTTAAATGTAATTACCTCAGACAACCGGGACTAGCTCCCGAAAAAGCCGAACACGTTGTTAGCAGTTTTCTATTTAAGTGCAAACAAATATCGGCTTGAAGGCATTCTGGAAACCCCTTTAGAACAGAGTTCATATCGATACCATTCGTGTAAGACCAAGCGTGCTGAAAATACTCCTCTAATCGCTGTCTAAGTGGATTTGGAATCTAAAATTAAGTATTCAATCTTGCATCATGAACATATTTTTCCTTTTTTACAAAGTTTTGGATTACCTGATGAAATCTAATAAATTCACGCACCCTCAACATTTGTGTATGATACCTGGCAGTACCCGAGTAAAGTCTTTGTATTATTGCAGAAACATTTCCAAATATACTCGCATACATAAGAGCTAAAAAATTTAATGGGTTTTTTTATACTAGAGTGCTGAAGGAAGAACATACACACTTTCAGAACAGCTATACTTATTATAACCGAAAGTACAGAAAGAACGATGTTTCAATTTGTTTTGTTGAAACATAAACTTTTCGTGCCCGCAGCTTGGGCGCTCATCACAGTACAGACAACATAGACCATAAGGTTAAGATAAATTCGAATTTCCATTAACATATGTTAATCATCTTAAAAGTCGTTTAAATATCGAGAATAATTAAATATCGAGAATATACTAAAAGTATAGGCCATAAAATATAGGTATAAAAACATATATTTCTCCCGTATGTATGATAAGTAGTAAAGTCTAATCCTTTGGGCTGGAAAAGAATATTCTAAATATTGAAGTTTTCCCCAACAGAATTCCTAGTTATTAATTTTAATCGTTTATATACATATATACATTTTAACCTTTTAGTCCACTCTATGGGCTTATGTTTGTGTACTTAAGTACCAGAACGATACGAATAAAATGAATTGGTGGATACAAAAAATTCGATAGATGTTTAGCACAATTAGCTACTCTCTTGGCTTTGTTCATCCAACAAGTGGCAGAACTACTACTACGGTCGATATTCGAGACAAATATTAGCTAATAATTAACTTCATGTTAATTGCCATTTGTAATCTCGGCTGTTATAATCGATATGATAGTTAAGCATGAGTCTTGGCATTTTAATCCTTAAATACGTGAATGAAGATAACTTTGAAAATTTTATTGACTAAAATAAATACTTGTAAATCATGCAAATGTATCCCGTTTGATACTGGATTTGGCTAATTGAGGAAATTTGTTTCCTTTATCAATTTATAACAAAATACAAATAACGTACCCGGGCAAGTAAGGGATCAAGTCTGGTGAAGACTAAATATTTCACATTAAGTGAATATAACGAAATTCGTTATTTAAAAAAATTCCTATCATGAATTTATTAACATATCATTGAATAACATGCTCCACAAAAATATGTACATACATAACACAAGTTAATTAATTGTACTTACAGCCTACAAGCATTACACATATTGTAAACACTTTCTCGGCGTCAGTATTTGGAGCAACATTTCCAAATCCAACAGAGGTTAATGATGTAAATGTAAAATAGAGCGCTGTAATGTACCTAGACTAAAATATTAAATTTTATGTATGGACATTACTTATTTTAATATTCAAAACCTTAATTGTCGGTCCACCAGTGTTATTATCAAAGTATGGTTCTTGAATATCATTTCCTAGCGAATGCAGCCATCCAATGTTTTTTGTTAACAGAGTTCTCTCCGCATTGCCTATAGCATACCTATAAAGGAAAATAAATTTCGCATTTAACGTTAACCCTCTAGTGCATATGCCTGCCTACAGACGGGGTGTTTTCAAAATCAGATATAAAATATTTCTTTTAATATTAAAATTCGGATTTTTTTTCAAAAGAACGCTTAAAGTTCAACTTACGTAATGGTTTTTTCAGATTGGCAATACTACTTCTAGTTTTGACGTACTGTCAATTTGAAGTGACAGATTAGCACTTTCCCGCCAATTTAATTATTTTTGCAATCAACACAATTTTCTGAACAACAAGAAATATAAATTCTTGTGTCGTTTCAAGTTGAAAAAAATACTTACGGGTGTGGAATTTTGTGCTCTTTATGATAGTGTTCGATTTATAATAAAAAAACTAATAGCAGGTGAGTAAATTCGAAAATATTGAACTCCGCCTTGAGGCGGACTCATGCATTGCGCTGCCTACCTTTTTCAAGTAAAATGAAATATTTGTGATACAATTGAAAATTTTTCTTATTTTATTATTGAATAATAATCAGATATGTCGCGTTATTCTAAGACCCATATGACGGATGAAGAAATTCGACAATATTTCGAAGAGTCGCAATTGGTAACTGATACTTCCGACAATGAATGCGATTTTGATAGTGACGATTCTGATATGGATCCAACCTACTCACTACCGGAAAATGATACGATCATTGATGCAATGCTAAACTCCTCAGAAATGATGCGAAACGCAATCGAATGCAGTTTGAATGTGACAGACTTTGAAGAAAATGCTGAAATAATTGAGCTGCCACCGATTCCTCCATTGCCTGTTTGTGACGTTACTTCTAGTGTATTCTTACCGTCGACAGTGACACGTTCTGTGCACAAAGCATTAGAATCGCAAGAAAAAATCGGAGTCCTACCAGCTGCAAGTGATTTGAGAAACGATATGAGTGCGATAAGATCGATTCTTTGGAAGAAGAAAAAACTTCAGCTGAGTGTTGCAGATTTGGCTTTTCAAGGCCAGGACATGCCGGATTTTTTAAAATGTTTAAAAACACCTTACGACTGCTTTGCATATTTTGTGACCGAAGACTTTCTGAAGGTAATTTCTAATATATAACAGTTTATTAAATTTTTAATAAAAATTTTGCAGGCAATAGCCTTACAGATGAACTTGTATGCCAAGCAAAAAGATATATCTTCAAAGTTTTGTATCGATCACCAAGAGCTGCGTAAGTTTTTGGGAATATTGTTGTTTACGTCTGTTTATCGCTTTCCTAACAGTCGCTCATATTGGGGACAATACGGATTAGATCCGATACGTTTATCCATGACATGCAATCGATTTGAAGAAATTAGAAACCACTTGCATTTCAATAATGATGCGTCTCGTATAGAGAAAGGTCAACCTGGTTATGACCTCTTGTATAAAATAAGGCCGCTAGTAAAACATTTCAACCAACGTTTTTCTTCAGTTCCAATGCGGCAGAGACTTTGCGTTGATGAGCAAATGTGTGCCACGAAAATGAGTGGAAACCCAGTGAGGCAATATATGCCAGCAAAACCTCACAAATGGGGAGCGAAACTATTCGTGATTTGCGATTCCTTTGGATATTCGTATTCCTTTGAAGTTTATTGTGGCGCCGGCGATAACAAAATTTTGCCAAATTGTCCAGATCTTGGTGCTGCATCCAATGTTGTAGTTAGGTTGTCACAAGTCATACCAAACAATGCCAATCATATTATTTACTTTGACAACTTTTATACCTCATTGGGATTGCTATTATATATGAGAAGTCGCGGAATTCACAGTTTATGTACAGTGCGAGGAAATCGAGTACCAAATATAAAACTTTCCACAGACGCAGAGCTGCAATCAAAAAAAGTAGCACGTGGGTATAATGAAGAATACGTGGGAAGTGTTTTTGGAGTAGACATAAGCAGCGTTTTGTGGTACGACACAAGAGCAGTTCGTCTGTTATCCACCTACGTAGGAACAGATGCAATTGTACATAATGAAAGTTCATATTCCTTAAAGGCAAATCGTTGGGATCGAAAATTGAAACAAAATGTTGAGGTGGATTGTCCAGCTATTGTGAAAGAATACAACCAGCATATGGGTGGTGTGGATTTGGTTGACGGATTGATTGGTCGATACCACATAAAAATGAAAACCAGAAAATGGACAAATAAATTATTTTACCACATGCTGGACGTGAGTATGGTGAATGCATATTGTCTTTATAACCGACTAAATAAGGACGTCCTAAAGTGTAAACTTCCTGACTTCAGATCAGAAGTGGCAGAAACACTTTGTTTGATTGGTTCGACAAAACCTGTAAAACGTGGTCGTCCATCGTCTTTAACACCTCCACCAAAAGCTAAAAAGACGTATCACCTATCAGAAAATATAAGATACGATCAAATAGGACACTGGTGTAAGTTTTTGGACCGCTCAGGCAAAAAAATGTGCAAATTTCGTGGATGCAAATCAGAAACTCAGGCATTTTGCATTAAATGTAAAATTAATTTATGCAATTCAACGGCAAAAGATTGTTTTTTCAAATATCACAATAAAGAAGAAATGAAAACATAAATTTATATGAACATTTTAATGCATAGGTCCGCCTTGAGGCGGATTACCTTATTTTACCTGTAAAAGGTACACAAATTGACAAATCGAAAAACTAACATCAGATTCGTCTTCACAGACCTGAATATAGTCTAATATAAAAATCACAGTCGAAACAAAAATTCATGCATTAGAGGGTTAAATAAATCATAAGAATATTTACATAGAATGTATGTATATATACGAAGTGTGTTCAGAAAATAAAAAATTAATCGTCGAAACACTTCTTAAACCCGATTTTCGGGATAGCCATTTTTCAATGGAAATTTAATAAAATGACTGTTATTTTTTTAAACACTCCTCTTATACTGTGTATAGATAAATGTCTATTGATCACCTACGGAAAATAACGTGAATCAATTTGGTGAATAAAGCTAGAACCCTCAAAATGCGAAATTAAAACTATTATCAATTTCTTACTTTATTAAATTGTATCGTGGATATTCTTGATACAAACGATTAATTTTTCTGAACTCGAAAAGATTGAAAATTTAATATGATTTATAAATTCACTTCTGTTCATCAAATACGTGTGTATTTTAAAAGTATACGTCCTTAAGACGTATGTATGTAAATGTGATATGATGTAAATGTACATACCAAATACAGGCTAGCCAGTGGGCGATCAGTACAAATGTTGCCATGAGAAGAACCAATACAGCTGCGCCATATTCGGAGTATCTATCTATTTTCCTAGCTACCCTCACGAGTCGTAGTAATCGTGCAGTCTTGAGCAATCCTATTAGTGTGGTTGTCTGTAAAAAAATAGAAAGAAAACATTAACCAAATTTGCGTAAAACGTAATTAAGAATAAGTGAATAAAAGCCATGTGTGCAAATTCGGGATCTTTGGAACACCCCGAAATAAGGTAAACGATTTTATAAGTGTGAATAAGTGCGTATGTTGCTTCCCTGTATTTTCGATCAATCAACAATTTCGCTTTGTTCATATATTTATATTGTTCATATATTTATAAAACTTATACATTATATATGACCACATGCTTTGATGTTACATAAATATTAAAACAACAATTGTTAATTGATACCCGAAATGGTATACCTATGTGCAGGAGGTGCTTAAGTACTTATATAAGCAAAAAATGACAATATTTACTGTCCAATTTTGTGTTACTTTTGAAATAAAAAAATCTTTTTGTTCTTCGTGGATGCCATGCCTTCTTTATAAAATGTACTTATAAAGCGAGTACAAACAATTTAGCTTTGTAAAAGTTCATTCGCAATACTTGTTTAGCTACTATTCATGTAAGTTTTTTTACATACAGTATCCATTTGTATTTTGAAGTTTCAATTATTGGTTGTGTAGCTCAAAACTTTCGGTTCGTTTTGTGAGTCACCTGAGGAATATTCCAGTGCATTTAAATATGTATATAAAATTTTAGGAATCGGGTAGCGGAGAATTCGCTTCATCAGACCGATACTGAAGTGGATAAAAAATATGTGAATTCAGACAAATATTCGTATATTTGTTAATTGCCACAAACGTTAATATAATTGTTAGTTCAAAAAACTATTAGTTAAAAATCATAAAGGGGCTTAACCTTAACCACAGTTATATTTCGCTTTCTATTTCGGTCAATTAATTTGGAACTTAAAGAGACAACTTCGATAGGCTATGGAAAGTCTAGAAAAGTTATTTCATAAATTAAGCGGTAGAAAGAATTCGCACTTAATTTAGGAGATGGCTAGGAGGTTTCAAAACTTCAAGACTTTAAGAAACTTAATGAAATCATCAATAATTTTATAGTTTTTCGTTAAATGAACATATAAAATTTTTATCAAAACATTTAAACAATAATATTTAATTTTAAAACAATCAATATAGAACTTCCATCTAAATATGTATGTGATAAATTATTGTAAATGAAATTGCATGGACTGAGGCTTCTTACAAGTTATGTACTCGTTTTACATACATACATACATTAATGTATGTTGGTGTAGGAAACCTATGTTTATGTATGTAAATACATAAGTTTTATATCTTATAAGTGCTCCATTTCGTACTGCTTAAGTACAAATATGAAAATCTATTGTAATTATGTTGTAGTTGATTTTAATTAAGTAGTTGAAGCGTTCACGATTTCTTGAACTTTTTTCATCATTCGAATCTGCTCTAGTTGAAATATACATATTTCTTCGTATACTGATCACTTTTATAAAACGTAAGAAACGGCATTCTTGTGTATGCCGCGTTTAATTTTTCTATGATAATGCGCCAATGAATATTTTCGTAATTTCTTTTTTAATGGCGATAATAAAGGATATTGCGACAAGTAATAAGAACCGTTTGCAATTAAAATAGCACGCATAATGTGTTAGATTACATACTTAGAAGTGTATAATTGTGGAATTGAAGCTACTGGGTTAGAATACAGCATTTTTAATTTGCTTAAACATAAAAAAGTAGTTGCGCTCAAAAGCTCATTAGAGAAAGAATTATTCACTAATAATACCTCTTCATTATCCAAGCCGAGCTGTAAAACATTGGACACATAAAAATTACAAAAATTAAACATACAAAAAGTTTGAAAATATTTGGAAAAGTATTTAGATAATATATGTATTGTATGTAATTTTCTTGAATTTCAACAATTACTTTTCATAATCGTGTACAAAATTATATTTATTTATGTATATAATTACAGCATCGTATGGTGCTAGCACCTTTGCCGCATTGTTCAGCTACACAAGTATGTACATTAATATTTGATACAATAATTTTAATATGTATGTACATATATTTATGTATTTTTCAGAAACATACATACATACATATATGGTGCTATTTTTTATTGCCGGTTCGATTATGTATACATACATACCATACATCCATTACATATATGCATGTACATATGTACATATATTTCTAATTTAAGTGTACATTCCTATTTAAGTCTACTGTGTAATATGGAACAATTGGTACCTTGAACATTTTAAATACTAATGCCAATTGGTCCGGTATGTATCCAAATCTCCAAATAAACCATTACAAAATATTTAGACCGGATCATGTTGATACATATAGGCATTCACATAAAAAATCGAAAAAATTAAAATAAATACGGTTCGAAAATATTTATTTAAAAATGTTTATTTCGCATGGTATTCATACAAAAATATCCTTCGAAATCAGAATATATCCTAATTCCAACCTTTGCAAACCTCGCTAACTATTTTTTGACATTGTGGTAAGAAGTACACAAACACACTCGGATGCGATATGTGTGATTGATTATGTAGTTTATGTATTTATCTTTACTGTCTATTTGCATTGACTGAAAATTGCGAATACTATTATTACATAGTTTACAACATGAATTTATAAGAAATTCCTTTTGGGTATGGTGAAAAAAACAAATTTTACATTATTGAAGGAATTGTTAAAATTTTATGGAAAAAGTTAGTTGTAATAATATGTAAAGTTCGGAATACCACGTTAAATTAATGAGGATGAGAAGGTCCAGTAAATGTTAATATTAATTACATTATTTGAAATTATTAGATTAAATGGTTTATTCCTGCCTATATATACATAATTTATCATTGAGAGGTGTGTTATACATACATATGTATATACAAATGAAAAGCGTCAGTCTGGTTGGAATCTGATTTACATTTTATAAAGCATAATATATAACAACTTTTGTTTGTTAGAACAGCTCAATCAACTCAGTAAGCGATGTGTATATGTAGATATCATAGGTTTAGTTAAATACTTTATAATTATATTGCGCAAAAATTACCTCGTCGAAGAACAAAAAAATTATTTAAGTCAAAAGAAATTCTTATTTATGTATGTATAGTAAAAAAAAACAATTAAAGGGTATTAACATGTTGTTAAAATATAGTGCACAAATGTAAATATTTATTTTTACATATATAAATTTGCACGTGTACATAATATATACATATATTTATATGCATGTATGTATGTACGTATGTATATTTACTTCGTTGTAAGTAAAGAATTAAATTAAATTAAATGACCAGCGTGAAACGAACCGTAGGAATTTATTGAGCGTAATATACATACATTTCTCAGGAACAAAAATAATTGGGATACATGCGACCACATATAGTTGTGTACATATGTATGTATAGTATATATGCAAAAACCAGTACTGAGATATGTATATAGAATAGTGTGTCTGCTTAGATCCATGTAATGAAATATGTGTTGGATACATTTTATGAGATCAACAAAGTATATATTTTTACTAGAAATTTAAATTTGGCAGCTACATACATACATATATGTATGTTAGAGAAAACGGCTTAGTCTAAATTTATATGTTATTAGATATAAAGGACATTTTGAAATTTAAAATACCTCATCTGTGTCACTTCCGACTAGCAGTAAATCGAATGGAATTGCAGCCACTAAGTCAATTAGAAACCACCCACTTAAATAGTGAACCGCAATACGTCCAGGATGCGAGACCACCTCATCTTGTCCGTCAATGAATGTGGTTCGAAAATTTATGATTATGTCAATTACAAAAGTAACATCAACTGAAATTTAGACAAAAAAATATTTTGTATGTACATATATAACAAATATATATCATAAACGTGCAATAATTCATAGATACGAGTATTATCCTATTTGACAGTTGTTTAAAATATTCGAAAATAATATGTGGTACATACTAATTTTATATTGTTTACCTCCCGTTTCAGACATTACAGCTTTTTCACGACATGTGTCTGTTTGAGTGAGGCGCAAATCGATGCTAAATATGAATACAATATTATCCACTTTATGAAATAGTGTACTGTCCGCTATTGCTGAATAGGCCAATTCTATAAGTACTTACCGATTAAATCGACAATAACAAGTGGATCACTGTTAATATATTTGTTTGTTCGTCTTTGATAATCCGGCTCTCCAAGCAAAAATGCGGCCACATATGGTGTGAATATTGCAGTATATATTACAAGTATCAATATTATCCAATCCCAAACGGCCTTGAATGGCGAATAATGTAATATCGTCCATTTGTGATATTCTGTGTTATCAATCTTTTTATCCGGTAAAATCGTTGAACCTAATGAAAGTACCTACAACAAAATATTCCGAATACGAAAAAGATCGTATAAAGTTGTAGATAAAGGTACAAAATAAACAAATCCAAATTATTTAAAGTTATTATTTACATTTATGTATAAGTTAAAGAACGGTAAAAATATTAAGTATATTTTTACTTACTGCCTCCACCGAATCTGGCAATTTTAGTGGCTTTGGCCCAAGGAGAGGTTCTTTATCAGGAATGTCGTCGGTGTGCTCCTTTGAAAGTCTCTGAGGGATTTTTTTCTTTATAAAGTTTTGAGATGATATTTTTGATCGAACACTATCGTATGATATAGTCTTCTCAAACACATTTGCTTGGCTATGTATTCTGTCTTTTCGTTTGTTACACGTCAAATCATTGCCATAAAAAGTGTTATTCTTTTGAAGTTTATCTTTCTCAATTGGGGTCTCGGAGGTGTGTAAATTACATTTAATGTTTCTTTCTTCACATTTCATACAGTTACCGTCATAAACATTCCACTGATTTCCACTATTTGTATCATCGCTATTATGTTTATTTAATGACGAAAAGTGTTTCTTACTTTTGCTTATATTTTCAGCAACCAAACAATTGGTGGTTTCATATATAATCTTGTCAGAATGTTGTTCACTTAATTTATTTTTTACCTTTTTATATGTTATATTTTCACTTTCATCTTTTCGTGCAATTTTGTGGTAAATAAATCGATTAACATTTATGTGGTTCTTGGAATTTAACGAATACTTATTGTAGTCATAACCTTCCGTAAATATTCCGGAATTAATTAGGATATCCGAAACAAATATGGTTTTCTTGTCCATTTTCCTGAGCTTACACATAAATGAAAATAGTTCTTTTTCTACAAATTTATTCAAGTTATTATTCAACAGCAATTCGTTGAAATTGTTTGCCTTGAGGCACACTTTTTTATTACGAGCTTGTGGTGCTTGTTGCATGCCATTGTTTGAAATATAATATTCACATTGCCTCAAAATTTTATCCAAAATCCGGATTTCATTCAGCTCGAAACAATGATTATGAGACATGCTGCAATAGGTTAAGGCAACTTGATGTGTATAATAATGTGTACATAAAAAATGGAAAAATATTTACCTCGTTGTATTGAGTATCTTTGATATATTTATTATGTTATAATGAATGTAGAAAAATAAACCGTGTTCTTCTATAATTAACAGTTATTTCCTTTGAACTTAAATTATTTTCAAACTTCATTTAGTTAACTGCTCAACTGAATTTGTGTAAATATTACATGTAATAGGAAAATCAATATTACTGTACTGCGCAAGAGTCGTATTAGGTCACTATAATACAATGCGCGTGAATTTCAATACAAGTTAAATTTTTAAATATAAATTTTGTTATATCAAAGGAAACAGTGAAAAATCATATAAGTTTTGTACAAAAATATTTGTTATATTCTGATTATTATATGTGTACAATTCACTCACCACGAGTGATCGACCGAGGTCCCCAAGGACACAAGAAACGCAACGCATATTTAGACCTATGCGTGTTTTAACAATACATATACATATGTATCTATTGATGGATCCCTATCCTTCACTTTGCACAATATTTCAGAATTTTTTAATTGGTTTAAATATTCTAATCAGAATTTCAATAGATACTATTCTGATGAGAAATTTTGCAGATTTGTGATACTTTCAGATTTTAATTTGGTGGAAATGCTGCACACCAAAATATACCGATTAGCATTTTGTTCCGAGTTTATCCTTCGCGAGGGGGAACTTCTATAACTCGAATCACCATAATCCACAAAAAAACTTCGAGTTAGAGAGACTTCCGAGTTACGGAAGATAATTTGTATGAAATTTGACATCTATTGCCAATTCAAGACATCGAGTTATGGAGAACTTCGAGGTATAAACGTTCGAGTTATGGAAGTTTAACTGCATATACAGTGGAACTTCCTTAACTCGAATCACCATAAACCACAAAAAACTCCGAGTTAGAGAGACTTCGAGTTATAAGTCTGTTCAAAAGCCTGTAAAATATGGATTTATACACAGTTTTATTTATTTACTTCGAATAATTGTAATTTTGTTTGTTGCTGTTTGCTATTGTTTGCCTTTTTTTACGTGATTTATGCAATCCATAAATTTAAAATAGAGGGACTCTTTAAAAATTCTGCCTCGATAGTAAAATTTTAAATTTGTATTACGCCCTGGTCGAAAAGTTCGATTTATGGAAAGAAATATGTATACAAATTGACTTCTATTGCCAATTCAAGAGTTCGAGTTATGGAGAACTTCGAGTTATGGAAAGAAATTTTGTATGAAATTTGATTTCTAAACGCTATTGCCTTTTGAATTTTCGAGTTATGGAAGTTCCACTGTATATGATGATAGATAACTTATTCGTACATAATTGTTTTAAATATTAATATTGTTATTAACAAGTTCTATTTGTAGTTAGCGTTTTGAATGCTATTATAACTTAAAAATCTAACATCCTTTTTGAAAGGAATGTTTAGTATTCAAACACGGATTTAGATACAAATGGAAGTTTCAAAAAAAAACTGTCGATGAGTACTGGTTACTTTGTTCCTTATATATTCGTATTGTTTCAATTGACGCAGTTACATACTTAATATAATTTAATGTATTAATTTTGTAATATTTTATGCAAGTTGTTAGCTTTTCTATCTCAATCTGTGTAATTAACGAATATTCATTCATATGAAATAACTAAAGATGCGAATGATGAATTTTTTGAAGACGAATTAAAGTTTTGTTGTCTGGCAGCATGCTACATTAATTTGTATAAATAATTATTGAGCTTGGCATCGCTGTCCAAAATTGTTCTCCCATTTATTATTGATTTAGGTAAGGAGCATTTAAAAACTAAATTTACTATGACTTCTAAAAAATTAGAAGAAGGTCGAGAATTAATTCGACAAGCAGAGAAAAGGTAAGATATTCTTATTCAGTTATAAAATTTAATTATGTGTTTTAGCTTAAAGGTTGGATTATTAAAGTGGAGACCCGATTATGACGTAGCTGCAGATGAATACACGAAAGCAGGTACATATTCACTATTGCTCATAAATATTCTTGAATTTACATTGTGGCTTGTTTATTAATATTACTTAAAATGTTTTTTTTTTTTTATTTTTTTTTTTTAATAACTGCTAATAGAATGTAATATTGCTAATGTAATCCGTTATTAATGAAATTTTTTACTTTTTACTCATACTAGCTACCGCCTTTCGTATAGCTAAGTCTTTTGATCAAAGCAAAGAGTGTTTACTAAAGGCAATTGATTGTCATAAAAATAATCGATCTTGGTTTCATGCCGCAAAATGCTACGAACAGGTTTAAAAATAACTAAATGTTTTTTGATTGGTAATTAATTTTGATTAATTTGAAGATCATCTTGATATTGAAAGAAACCAACAGTTTACTCGAAATAGAGGAAAATGTAAATAAAGCATGTAATCTTTATCAGCAACATGGATCACCAGAAGCTGCTGCAACCGCATTAGACAAAGCTGCTAAAATTGTCGAGCAAAAACATCCTGAAATCGCTTTAACCTTTTATAAGCACGCTTTGGAAGTTGTAATGGTATTAAATGAAAATGGAATATTTATTGAGCTTATTCTAACAGTTGTTGATTGGTAGTTAGACGACTCCACACGTCATGCTGCAGAGTACGCATCCAAAATTTCACGTATTTTGGTAAAATTAAATAAGTGAGTATATATTTTTTAATTCATATGTATACGATTTTAATGAAATTTATATTATTTATAATCAACTCAAAAATAGATATGACCAGGCAGCTGATGCAATTAGAAGGGAAATTGGGTTAAATCAGCAAACAGAGTCATATGGTCAAATTGGGAGATTAGCTGTAGCGTTAGTTTTGGTCCAACTTGCTCGTGGTGATTTTGTTGCAGCAGAGAAGGCTTTTAAGGAATGGGGTAATTGTTGTGATTCGGATGAAGTTCAAACATTAGAAATTCTTTTGCAAGCATTTGATGATGAAGATCCGGAATCCGCTAAGCGAGCTTTAGCGGCTCCTTTTATACGACATATGGATGTTGAATACAGTATTCTCGCTCGGGATATACCATTACCACATGGCATAGCAACTACGTCAAAAGCCGACGTAATCAAAGGTGCTGCACCTTCTTATATGTCTCCAAATACTGAGGTAAATTCAACATATATTTCTTTTTTATGTATAACTATATCGATCGATTAATGAATAGTAACTTTTCGCTTTTTTCTTTACTCTTGTTGGTCTGAGTTCTATACATATCTATTTACTATGAATCACTTCTTTAATCACCATTCTTTCCTTAAATATTTTAAGCAAACTGACGATGGATTAACAAAACCTAGTGTACCTAACGATGATGAGGATGAAGAAGAAGAGGGATTGTGTTAGTCATTATTATTAACTAGTTTTATGGCAGAAACATATGTTTGTTTTGGTATTTAATAAGGTTAATAAAAGTTTACTCCCTTAAAAATGCTTATTTTAATGTTTCCATATTTATGTTAACTATATTTTCAACGTGGTTTTAATCTTAAAATAATTTATATAGTGTTATATATATTTTACAACAAAACCGGTAGCTTCCACAACTGCAGTTATCAGGTTATGTGCTTTAGTATCTCAAATAAAAAAGGGATAGGATATCAATTATATAAAAATAGTTATCTAAATTGTTCGAATATTTATAATATCTTAAATTTATTAATTGCGTAAATAATTGAAATTACATAGAGCTGGCAACATCTAGAAATTTGTTTTGACAAGTGAAATTTTCGTTTTGTGTTTAGGCAGTGGAGTTGAATGTGTGCGTGTAGTCGTCGTTTACGTCAAAATTTCCAACAGTGGGCTGGTCGGGCAATAGATTTTAGACTCCAAATTTATGTGTCGAAAACTATATTAATAGTGAATATTGTCGTTTAAGTAAATTAAAATTAATTAAACAGAATATATGTATGTTATAAAAATATGATAATATTTATATATTTATGATTTCATTGAATCTACCGCGCCTCGGGTTGTCGGCGGCAACGATGTGTATATACTGCCAAGAAAATACGATAATATGAGGAAAATAAAAAGATTTTGCATTTATACCCCTACTAAATGCAATCATAATAATAACTTACCCAGGTTTTTGCTCTATCAATAAAATGAGTGCAATAAAAACATGTTTTTGGTTTGCGAAAAGAACGATATGTCAAGAAATTGAGGGATAAAAACAAATATGTGCAATTTAATGAATGATATATATCATGAAACACTATGTACACCGTCGCTATTTAAATTGTTTTTTAACTATGTATGTAAAATGCAAAATATTTAAAACAAGGCATAAATATACCTTGACTGCATTTGTATACAATATAAATTAAGGCGTTCAAAAATATTTGTGTAAAGTTGTGTTCACAAAAGTTATTGGAGATAAAATGCAAGCTAAAAAGCGGTATATTTTGGTTTTTGTGTCTTGTGCATTTCTTGCATATTGTTATTTTGGTGGTTATCGACTCAAAAAAAGTGATGGTGCTCACCGAAATCTTCAAGTGGTAGATGCAGTAACGCGCGCTCGTCTCCTGGAAAAATTACCCAGTTACCAACCCAAAGAAAACGTTTATATGACACTTGGAATCGATAAAACAGACAATTCAAGTAAGCTAGATGACGATAAGCAAAAATCCTCACATGAGTTGAATAAGGCACTTTCCTGCCGAATGGAAAGTTGTTTTGACTTTACCAAATGCTACGGAGAATTTTTAGTGTATGTGTATCCACCAGAACCTTTAAACTCCTTGGGTGCTGCTCCTCCAGTATCAGCTAATTACCAAAAAATATTATCCGCAATTCGCGAATCTCGATACTATACGTCCCAACCGGAGCGGGCATGTCTATTTGTTTTAGCTATTGATACCCTGGATCGAGATTCGTTGTCAAATGACTATGTTCGTAACGTTCCATCAAGGCTAGCACGCTTGCAGTACTGGAACAATGGCAGAAATCATTTGATATTCAATTTGTATTCAGGGACATGGCCGGATTATGCGGAGGATTCTCTTGGTTTCGATCCAGGTGAAGCTATACTAGCAAAAGCCAGCATGAGTGTACTTCAAATACGTCCAAACTTCGATATCAGCATTCCCCTGTTTCATAAACAGTTTCCTTTACGTGCGGGCTCATCTGGCTTAGTACAAACTAATAATTTTCCAGCAAACAAAAAATACTTATTAGCTTTTAAAGGAAAAAGGTAAGATAACATGAATTTTTAAATAAATTAAAAATTTGAACTGAATTATAATTATATATAAAAAATGTTGGAGATGATTTTATATACATTCACTTAAGTCAATAATAAAGCTATTTAGCTGTATTAAAGCTGTATCATTGTAGAAAATGTTCATATAGAAAACGAATAATTGCCTATACGTTCCATATCCACTTTGGAATGTTGTAGTTGTTTTACCGTAGCGGCAGAAAATATTCCTCAAATAATGTTGAGAGAAGCTGCCGAATTAGTTTCAAAACGTGTAAATGAAAAATCATTTCTTGCAAATCTTAAGACAATTTGGCGCATACTTCTTGTGTTCGATAAGGAAATTAGCTTGATCGACAAGCAATCCATATGAGGGATAAAAACGGTAATACGTCAAAGGGAACCACAAGGGAAAAGAGAAAAAGTTGGACTCAAATAAAATTTCCGTCTTCCAAAAATCTTTATAAACCGTAAAATGTTTTTATAGTTTTAATCTTACGAGTAAATGAATGTAGCTATGTAAATTGTATTTATTGTATTTTTAATGCGGATGTTATAGACATCTAGTTCAGACAAAGATTATCAATGACCATTAATCTAACCAAATAATACATATGTATATGAACATATTTTCTTCATACATACATATATATAATATACATATGTACCATCTTTAAATGTCATCAAAAAAGTTGTTTTTAGGTTAGTTCTAAATCTTATCTGATGAAATTTTTTTCAGTAGCTGATCTCAACACTTAAAAATTCTATTCATGAACGGCGCGTTTAAACATTGGGTTTATTATATAACGAAACGAAATTATAACGCTTTACTTTTTTCCGTCCTTTGAACTCAAACACATTGAATACTTCCACATGATGAAAGAAAAAAATCATAAAAAATATGACCGCAATAACTTTTAATTTTCATAAATATAATTCTTACACGTAAGTTCTTTTCTAATTATAGAGTGTCTGTAACTAATAAAACACCAACAAAAGACTAGTTCGTAATTCTATATACCTAAGCGCCAGAGCAAATCACTAATTAATCTTTATCCAAGATTTCTCCAAAAATTGCATTTGTAAAGTGCTCGTTAAGCATTGTCATCAGCACATCATTTTTACAATTAGGCAATTCTTAAATTGTAACATTTGTGTTTTGATTATTTGTTATTTCATCTTTTTAATTTCATTTAGTTTTTATTACTTATTATTATTATTAGTAAATATAATATTATTTTTATTAACAGAAGAGTGAAAAATTAAGAGTTTTTTGTGTGACAATCTAGACCTAATCTTCCGTAAAAATTTTGTCACCAAATTTAATTGATCCACGATTATGTTCTCTCTTATTTTGGAATTTTGGTAGTTCGACGCTTTGCCTCACCTTAATTGTCGCTAATGGTGGTTGTTTTCTTGACCTGACAGGTGGAGCTGAGGTGACTTGCTCTCTGAATTCCGTTGCTAATATTGGTGTTGTAGTGCTGGCTATTAATACTAGGGATTTCATTACGCCAAAGTTGCCAGTTGTGGATAAATTATCTAGAGGAAAATGAGACATAGTCGAGGAAGATACAACCTCTGGTGGCCATTTTTCACTTTTAATCCGGGAGGGCAAACCTTGAAACCGACCCCTCATCTTGAATGTCTCTCTGGTGCTACTAATATTGCTTGGAGTCCAATCGACATTAAGTTCTGCTGAATTTTTACGTTGTTTTGATCTCATCGGTGGGGCAGAGTTTGCAATATTGGAAGGCGGTAAGGTTGTAGCTGTATGTAAACGTTCATGGAATCGTCTTAAGAAATTGGCCGGGTAATTTGGTGGCTCCTCTGTCGAGGTACTTGTTGTGATTGTCGGGGCAAATTTATCTCTATACGCTGGGCTAGTGGGTTGAATTAAAGAAAATCTGGATGGAGCTGTTCCGATTCGAAGACTAATTTGAGAACCCTGCGTTAAAGGTAGAGCTATAGATTCTTCAGCAATATGTTCAGTTACTTCATAACCATTTGAATTTTGATCGTGGTAATTATCGGCAATGTGTTGATTTTGCTCACCAATGGACAGAAGTGATTGTTGAGAAATCTGTTTTTCCGGTTTAGGCAGAGTCTCGGCCATAATACTGGTGTGCAATGGACTTAGTGTATGGGGTTTGAGTGGCGAGTCAAAAGAGTCAAAAAGTGGTAACCAGGAATTGTGATCATCGGTCGTTTCTTTGTTCAACTGTGGAGAATACTTTTCATTCTCGGAAATGTGATTATGTTGATCCACATCGTCGCTTTTAAATGACAATCGCCCTTCGGCAATTAACTCTTGTTCTTTTTCCAAATTCGCCATTTGGTCACTATTGAGATACGTTGGCACTGAGTCTTTGTATGAATTTACTGTATTTGTATCAGTGGTAATCGTTGGCTTCGTCATTATTTTAATAATTTTTTTACTTGGTCGAATTTTAATAATTTTCATAGGTTTTTTCGTTGAGGGGTTGCGTATTATATATTTTACTCTGGTGGTTTCCGAAGGCAAATAATCCATTAGTTTACTTGTAAGCATTGTGTGCCGATTGGGCGCTAGATCGGAGATCATATGTTTCATGGGGTATGCTCTCGTGCCCATGTCGACAACTTTATTTTCAACATGCATTTGCTTCCACATGAAGCGACGGTTTAGCCTAAAAACACATAATTGTAATCAATATAAAACAAGTAAGTACATAATCATATGTATGTATATGGATTTTTAAGTTTGAATGTGTTTAAGAAGTATATATAGTTTACGTTGCTTCCTTGCCATTGGTGATCTCGTGACAGCTGAGTAAACAGAACATATAAAGTATATATCGCAATTGTTTGTTATCCAGTGAAGCCTTCCAAACATTGCACTAAGGATAAAAATATCAAATTATTAAAATTATCCGTTTATCCACATAAGTAATTTACATACAAAAAACTTCCACTTATTAAAAAAATTAACCATTGTATTCAATGCTTTTTCAGTTGTTCAGCTGTTTGCGGTGTAACGACTTCTGCAACATTAGTTTTTAGTCTGTTGGTTACCATTCAATTTATAGAGTATTGCATATCTCCACATTATTCACTTGGCATTCATCACATCTGCGATGCGGTGCGGTGCATGGTACAATCGTTCAAGGCAATAAACTGCAGTGAACTGCGATTTTAAGGGGAATGCACGATACTTAGACTGCTATTCGTGCATGTATGTTCGATTGTGCATTTGCTTAGATATGGATTTTGCGAGCATTTAAATCGTGCAAAAATCAGTTTATGCTAGCTGAATATAATGAATCATGGAGTGAATTTTTCCATATTGTTTTTATTTTCACATCTCTTGGTTTATTACCTTCCTTTTTCCGCATAACTTTTTTTTCATTAATTTACTGATTTTCCACTTTCTTTCACATCATACACATGTAATTCGGATGGTCGAACATTCATGTTGTAGATTATTTCCATCTGTTTTGGTGTTTACATACTTTTTTCTTACTTAAATCTTTATTTACATATACATATATATGTACTACAGTGGAACTTCTCTAACTGGAATCGCCATACTCCACAAAAAACTTCGAGTTAGAGAGACTTCGAATTATAGAAATTTTCATTAAAACATGTATTTTTCATAAAGCTGTAAAATATAGATTTATCCACAGTTTTAGTTATTTACTTCGCAAAAAGTTTTATTGAAATATAATACATTAACACATGTTTTCTATAATTTAGTTTGTTGCACTTTGCTATTGTTTGGCTCTTGATGTCTGTATTTCATGCCTTTGTTACATGATTTATGAAATTTATAAGTGTAATATCATTTTTCTTTTTCACCTCCATACGAATATAGTGACTCTTTTAAAAATTTTCCGTGATAGTAAAATTTTAAATTTTGTATTATGGCCTGGTCGAAAAGTTCGATTTATGGAAGGAAATTTGTAAGAAATTTGACTTCTATTGCCACTTCAAGAGTTCGAGTTATGGAGATCTTCGAGTTATAGAAGTTTGAGTTATGGAAGTTCCACTGTATATACAATATTTTATGATGAAAACGTATGAATACCCGTATGTTGTAAATTTTGGAGTAGGAGTTACTTCAAATAAAGATATATTAGCTGCAAATGTGGCACGTCCGTTGCCGTTCTTAACCATATATTATTTTGACAATGATAGCTTCGCTAGATTTCTGGTCCAAAAGTCAGTGCATATACCCACTGAACGAACTCCCAAAGAAATTGGTATGAAGCTTAATTCTAAATAAAGGATGCCCAGATAAAGGATGTCTCGACACTGTTAGTCCTTTTTTATGAGATACCTTGAAGGATAAATGTATAATGCAATCTATTCGTAAACGTAAAGAAACGAGCAAGCTGGAAGCAAGCAAGTCAGAAAGAAAACCGTCATTTAGTCTATACAGTACATATCTATGTATATACATACATACGTATGTATATAATTCCAATAAGACAATAAGACAATGAGAAAATTTGTTTTCTTTTCAAAATCTTCAAATAATACTTAAAAAAAAATTTTTTTGTGTACTTTTAAACTATACAGCAATGTGTTAATGTAATTTTGAGCGCACCTAATGGTAATTATTTTAATTCATATCAGATATGTGCATGGAATTGGTTCTGAGACACGAAACTCCTTATTTCATCTACATAATGGTAGGGATATCATTTTAGTCACAACTTGTCGCCATGGCAAGAGTTGGAGAGAACTTCAGGACGGACGATGTGATGAGGACAATCGGGAATATGACAAGTAAATTATAAATAGTACTTTGGAATCGAGCTTAATGTTGAGTTATGGAAAACATTTCAGATATGACTATGAGACGTTATTGCAAAACTCTACGTTTTGTTTGGTACCGCGTGGACGACGTTTGGGATCATTTCGGTAAGTTTCATTAAGTCTTTAATTCTGTTTTGCTTATTTGATAGATCTCTTCTCCTAATTATCACCATTTCCATTTAACCCAAGGTTTCTAGAAGCACTGCAAGCAGGTTGCATTCCAGTTTTACTATCGAATGGGTGGGTTCTACCGTTTGAGTCAAAAATAGATTGGAAGGATGCTGTCATTTGGGCAGATGAACGATTATTGCTACAGGTAGGCTAACTTTGTAATGAAAACTCAAATGAAATTAAATATATAATTATCACTCATTTAGAGAGTAAATTGAATGTTGTTATTTTTATTTTACACTGCCAATACGTATGCTAATTGTTCATACGTAATTATACACAGAAAAGAGCTGTAGACAAAACACCATACTGCGCTTTTTTATGTAACTACTTACTACATATTTTGATAACGTTGCATTGAAATGCGCTATGGATGTGATTTCAAAATGGCGAACAAACATTTTTTTAACACGATTATAGAGTATACATACTCACATATGTATTTGTAATGTCTATAAAATGTGTTTCGTTGCATATTTTCAGGTGCCGGAAGTAGTACGCTCCATTTCGTTAGAACGAATTTTGGCTTTGCGCCAGCAAACCCAAGTCCTATGGGAACGCTATTTTGGATCAATAGAAAAAATTGTGTTTACCACGTTTGAGGTGAGTCGCAATAATAAAATATAATCATAATCATCATGAGTTGATCACCACATATCCTTCCACTGCATAATTTTATATATATTGCTATCAAATACGCATAAATATATGTATTTACATACATAATTCTGAAACTTTGCTCTCATTATTTGAGCAACTTATTTTTTCTATGTACATAATTCTGATTATTTACTTATCGGAATCTAAAGAAATTAAAAATCATAATTTTAAATGTGTTCAATCTCGTTGATATGAAAATTTTAAAGGTATCAGTATTCAAGAATTATCTGATGATATTTAATTTATCGGAATTCTGGTTTTATCCAATTCATGAAAAATGGAAGAATATAATATATGCCGTTAAGCGTTAAGGTCTGTTCGAAGCACATTAATATGCGCATTTTTGTTTGACAATATGTGTGGAAATGTTAAAGCGACTTTAATGCTCCCGCCACATATTTCAAAATTCCATATCGTATCATATTTATTACAACCTAGTCGCAATCTAATAAATCAAAAACTGGGAAATACATTTTAATATTTCAACTAGAGATATTGTAATGGAACATATTCGCGATAGTCTCGCTTGCTTCCGATCCTTAACTTGATTTTTTACCACAACGTAATGGGGATACAGGTTGTCGAATATTAAGCTAGTAAGCCCAATTAATTCTACTACAAATATCGATAAATAAAAGTCCATTGTCTTGACCATATTTAAATGCATATTTAATGTAAAATAAAGTTGTAAATTACATTTAGTTTTGTACATTTGATTTGGTGAAAACGTATTTTATGTCCTAGTAGACATTTTTAAGTAGCTCTGAGTTTATAACTTGATGTATTTTACGATAACCCTCGCAATTTAATAGTGGACAATAAAACTGTTGAAACTGCTAAAGTGTTGTGCTGAACGTAAAGTCCTTACAAAGTCTTGGCTTAAAGTTTAGGATATGTTTAAATGCACATAAAGAACTTAAAAGTTTAATTAACTCTGTTTGTGCTAGTTTACCCTTAATAGTTACATACATATATACTATGTATATAATAGTGTAAAGATAGATATTTATCTGGAACACCTGCGGGGGGTGCACTCTTAGAAAAGTAGTGAGAAGAGACTTCTTACGCCTGTTGAACCGGCTCCTGAACCGAGTGTGAAACCACTGCCTGATGTGCGATGTCTGGACGCGTGACTGGAAATGTTTGAACGAACACGGTCGTAGCTGGCAACATCCTAAAAAAACAGATAATTGAAAAGAGGGTTAGTTTTATTCACAGTAACTAAAGTAAAAATTTAGCTAATTTACTGGTCGATCAGAAACTCTAAGTGTTGACAGTGGCTGCAGATGTGACACATGCTACAAGTGTTGTAAATCGACAAGATTCTCACCTCTTTGTCAGCGTTTGCCAGAACGCTGCGCATTGAATCAGCAACTGGCCATTTCTTCTTCATTACCAGATTCTGTGGTGGATCGTGGGCAACACCGGCATCTACTGACCATATTGTAACTGTAGCACCACCGTTAATTTTCGCTCCTCTCGAAAATTTAAAAGCCAATTCCTCATCGCCGGCGATGCGAGTTAGTTGCCAGCCGGTTAAATGGATCTCCTCGCTGCCTTTGTTGTGCAGTTTAATGTAACGTCCTTCACTGTCGGCATCGACAATTTGCAAATCACCTTTAGCGGCAGAATTAACGGAAAATTCGGACAAATTACGATCTTCCGATTCATCAATAACGGTACGACGACGTTTGACTGCACTAGCGCTGCCACCAGCGCCAGGTGTTGCCGAGCGGCGACCGCTGGGTGTGACACGTCCTGAACGTGACGTGGAGCTAACAGATAAATGAGTACCATTTGAATACCCTGAGTCGGTGTTTGTGCTAGTTCCGGGACGAGTGGGCGATGAAATGTTTAAGCGCCGCTCCTCTCCGCATAAAAGTTTGTCATAAGCGGCAATTTCGAGATCCAGTGACACTTTGATGTCCATTAAATCACGATACTCTTGTAATTGTTGTGCCATTTCGTCGCGCATACGTTGGAGTTCGGCCTCCAATGAAGATATATATTGATTGTGGCGAGCACGCTCACTATCTAAGAGATTTTCTAGTTCACGTATGCGCGCCTAAAAGTAGAAATCAATATAAGAGTTACAAAAGATTTACTAAAAGTAAAAAAACTACATGATCTTACATTTAGGCCTGCATTGGTGTTCTCCAGATCTTGAATCTTAGCATTAAGACCGTCAATTTTCGTACGCATAAGGCGAACTTCTTCGGTTGCATGTGCCGACGCGTTGGCTGCTCTGTTTGCGGCTGCTTGAAGATTTTTGATTTCATTGTCGTAGAGTAATTCAATTTCTTCGCGATTAGCGCGCATTTGGGCCTCATACTGATCGCGCAGCTCCTGGAGGGATTGTTGTAGTTTAGCTTCATACTGCTTGGATAAACGGCCGTCGATTTCACTGATTTCAATTTGACGGCGTGAGCGAGTTTCGGTCAGTTCCCGGCTGTGAATTTGGTCTTTGAAACTAAGTTCCTCACGGAGGCTTTGGTTTTGATTCTCCAAATCAACTCGAGCCAAAGTTTCAGCCTCAAACTGCTTGCGAAGATCTTCGAGTTGCTTACGCAGCCTTTCATTTTCAATTGCGAGGTCTTTAGCTTGATCTTCGGCCTTCTTGCGATCAGCCAAAGCCTGGTTGTACTTACCGTTAACTTCATTGTAGCGAGATTCATATACACGTGCACTATTCTCAGCAATTGCGCACTCCTTTGTTTTTTTATCTAGTCTATTTTTTAAACAAAAATATAAAATACAAATTAGTACAATATTTTTATCCAAATCACAGACAAGATAATAGAAGCAATACAAAAATATAATAATAATACAAAATATTCAAAAATCGTATCCACATACATACTTGCATACATATGTATGTAGCCACTATATCAAACGAGTTTGAGACGTGCAGAGTAATTATTGAATTTGTCAAATGACATCATCGCTGGTATTTTTGTATAAGACCGGCTCAGATGTAATAACGTATGTATGTATGAGAAACATACTTTCTATCTTCATATTTCCAATTACCTAAATTTGCATTATAAATACATTTGTATGTATGCACATATGATGCCAAACCAAGTTGTTTATACCTTTTACTCTTCTATCACTATAGTAAAAGTAATTAGTAATTGAGTTCATGAAAAGAAAATATGATTTCTAAAAAATTTTTAGATTTATTTGCAAAATTTCAAAACGCTTGTACATCTTCATCTATATCCGGAAAACATGAGCATTAATCAAACCGAAACTCATGGAAAATATTCGCGAAACGTGAGATTTGAGAGAATTTTCACAATATTCATGTGCATGTGTATCTCTAAGACTTTGGTTCCTAATGAGAACCTGTTAATCGAGACTTTTGCGACTTTTGCGAGTCTATCATATTTGAGCATATAAATGAGCTTTATTAATGGGCAGCACAGAGCACAAGTGGGAAAATACAGTAAGAGAGAAATACCTAAATGTAGTGCGAATGTACATAAATACATGTGAGTGTATAGGTATGTGTATTGAAATGTATACTACATTTAGTGTATGTGTGTTTATTCAAGGTTGCTATCGTGAAATTGTCACAAAAATGCGAAAGAGTCAATTTTAGAAATACCAACAAGTTATAGCTATTATTGCCATTCTTTCTTCGAGTTAATTATGTGCGTTTGTGGTTCTGTATGCTCTTTTTATGCTGGTACAGTTTGTGCTTATGCTCCATCTCCATTCGATTTAGTGCGATTGTAATAATCTTTATTTTCGGCAAAATGACATCACGCCTAACGCTATGCGCTGTATCTGAAGGGGAGCCGACCTTCATGGCCGCATAAGTTTTTTTTAGTTTAATTTAGTGCTTGCCGCGGAATTTATTTATATACAAAACATAACGCGTGGCTTTGTGGGTTTGACTTAATCTTTTCGATGAGAAACAAAAACAAAAACAAAACAAAATCAATAAATATTGACAATAATGAATTATTAAGGCCTAAACGCGTTTGGCAAGTTTTTTGTTTTGGCTAAACATAAGTATGTAATATGTAAACAACAATTACGAATAACTCTCATTTTGTTGTGTATGCATTTGCTTAAACTATGTGAAGGTATGTGAGTAGTCTGTTACCTTCTAACAACATATTTTCCTCTACTCTAAATGACATCATTCATTATCATATTTGAGTTTGAGTTTACTGCCATGTGTTGTTAAAGCGTCGAGCATAACAACTCGAAAACACAACAAATTCACTATGACATCATTGATTAATACGTACGTACATATGTACATATGTACATACTCGAATTTAGCGTTGACGCATTAAAAACCTACATATAAGAAAAGTTTGTAATTACGTATGTATGTATGTATGTATGTATGTGCACGGCAAATGGTACATTGATTTTACATATTTTGTAGTTGTTTACCTTTGTTTGAGGTCATCATTTTCCTCCCATAAACGTTTGATGTCAATTTCTAGCTTAGCTTTTTCTTTGGCAGTTTCATCCAATAGCTTACGTGCTGCTGCCAGTTCCTTCTCATACATTGCTTTAATATTGGACACCTCGCGATTAACTGTGTCTTGTGCGATTTGGAGTTCCTGCGTTAAACGATTATTGTCATTCTCCAGGTTGCGCATACGATCAATATAACAGGCTAGACGATCGTTTAAATGCTGTAGTTCTTCCTTCTCCTGTATCCGAGTTGTGCGCGTAGGACTAGTGGCGCCAGGGCTCGTGGCCCCGACACGTCCTGACTGTCCACCCACTGGTGTGGAAGTCGAGGCGCGAGATATCCGGGTAGACACTGAGACACGTTTTTGCGACATATTGTTAGCTTTTGTTTATTTATTGCAATTACACAGCTCAAATATTTGTTTGTGTATATGCCCTGTACTGAGCGAATTAGTAACGTAGTTTTGAAGATCTCAGGCACTTGGTAATTATTTCAAGTTGAAACAAATTGATTTGTTAAATGTATCCAATTATGTTAGCACCTCTGCTTTGTTTGACTGGAAAAAATCAACTGAATAAAATGTTGTACGTTCGCTTACAAATGGTGGTGGGCCAAAACAAAAAATGAAATCATCATCGACGGAATTAGGTGAGGCAACAGCAAAAGCCCGAGAAAAGTAACCAGTGCGCACTCACAAGTTTTATACAGCTCTCTTGTGCTCACTTCTGCGTTCCTATGTGTATGTATGTATATTAATGGTTATACTGCCCATATGTTTCTGCTTTTACATCTACGTACATATATGCATGAATATACATATATAATAAATGTATATACTTTGTACATATATTAATATATTACAATAAAAATACTGCAGTAATAAGCCGAATACCACGGAATGTTGAGAGTAAAATATTTGCGTAATATTTTAATGAGAATAAATTGAGTTTTAGTCAACTCAGTAATATGTATATGTATGTTATGTATGTTTGTACATTCGGAACACGTCTACATTTTCGTACAAATAAAAAGTATGTTCAAAGACGAATGAATTGCGAGCTGACAGGCTTAATTCGTAATTTTGTTTTCATTAACGATTACACATTTCATACAATGCAAGTGCCGTTTTTCCTAAATCTATTTCCCTACTCCGTTAAGAAATGGCTCTAGTGCAGGACCCCAACAACATCTACAAAGCCTGTTTCTAATAACAATATTCCCTCGTCAAGCAATTGGTAGTTTGCAGTTTCTTACATAGTCCAGTTGGTTTTTATTAAATCTTTACCGTGTTTCGCTTCCTATTGAAATAAAACTATTTTCCCATATCATGAACACCACATGTGTAAATATATGTGTTGCTTATTAATTAACTCTAACACTAGGTCTCCACTGTAAATGTTATTTTAGTGTTAATCATAATTTTTATGGATGGGTGACTGACTACAAAATCATTTTAAAATAAACCGATTTTACGTAGGCGGTTGGTTGAAGCTCTTCATATTAATATCATAGTGAAAACTATAAACATTTTTCTTTATTATACAGATATTATTTATTTCGAAATCTTACAGTCATGTATTCATTAATTTTTCATGTCCTTTGTTATAACTGATATACCAAATTTGTCATACTTCTCAATAAATTTAATTTTATTAGATTATCCGTGAGCGCCTACCAGATTATCCAGTTCGCAATACTTTTATTTGGAATACATCGCCTGGCGCTCTTCTAACACTTCCAACATTTGCTGATAGTTCTAGGTAAAATTTGAAAAATATTTAAATTTGTGGAGATACCCATTCAAAAGCAATTGTTTTTTGTATCTCGTTTTTAGGTATATGCCATTTTTATTGGATTCCATGGGAGTTGAACCCCGCCACAATTACACGGCTGTTATTTATGTACAAATTGGTTCGATTCTGGGCCCGAACACTGCGCTATACAAGTTAATCAAAACTATTTCAAAAAGTCAATTCGTAGATAGAGTAAGCTCGATATCTATTTGTTGGTATACAAAAACAAAAATATTCTAACTTTCTTTTAAAACTAATTTGTAGATTTTGGTTCTCTGGGCGGCTGATCGCCCTATTCCATCTAAAAAGAGATGGCCTTCGACTTACCATATACCATTCCATATAATAACTTTAAGTGGCTTAAGTATTGGTAAATCATCTCGATCTATCAAAAATGATGTCAATGAAAAGTTCTATAATGGTACTTTACGTTCCGGTGGAGTGTCTATTAATCATCAAGATTCAAAAATCAACAGAGAGGAAACTTTAGATGTATTTGATGAGCGCCCAAGCATATCACAACGTTTTTATCCATATCCCGAAATCCAAACAGATGCAGTGCTCTCACTAGATGAGGACTCTATACTCAATACGGACGAATTGGATTTTGCATACACAGTTTGGCGAGATTTTCCAGATCGTATTGTTGGTTATCCGGCGCGGGCTCACTTCTGGGACGATTCAAAGGTGCCATATTTTGATCATTTGTTGATTCGTGAAGTAAAAATTAACTAACTATTTTATTTGAAATATTTTAAAGAATGCGTGGGGATACACATCTAAGTGGACCAATTACTATTCCATTGTCTTGACTGGTGCAGCTTTCTATCATCGATACTATAATTACTTGTACACCAATTGGCTATCATTATTGCTTCTTAAGACTGTACAACAATCATCCAATTGTGAAGATATCCTAATGAATTTGCTTGTATCGCATGTAACGAGAAAACCACCGATTAAAGTGACACAGCGCAAAGGCTATAAGGATCGTGAAACGGGACATTCTCCGTGGAATGATCCAGATCATTTCATTCAACGGCAAAGTTGTCTCAATACGTTCGCTGCAGTTTTTGGGTATGAATATACTTACAATACGAATTATATATGTCACACTTGAAAAAATAATCAATTTTTATTCTTTCGATATACAGATATATGCCGTTGATACGTTCAAATTTACGTCTTGATCCGGTATTGTATCGGGATCCAGTGTCCAATCTACGTAAGAAGTACCGCCAAATTGAGTTGGTCGGTAGCTAGCACTACATAAGCACAAGCTATAAAGTTAAGCTTAACTAATCTGTGTTTATCAACCACAAAAGTAAACTTAACTGTATTCAAAATACAAATGGAAAGCTATAAAAGTAGTTTTAAGTCACAGGTTTACAGATCAAATGTATTTATTGCAATAATAGACGTGCAGTTAAAGTTATATAGCTTGCAAGGTTTGGCAAAGATACATACCTTTACGTGAATGTTTACGTGCGAGTATGGATATAGTGTACCGAATAAAGTGTCACAACTATTTATATAAATTAGTAAGAAGTTATTTGTATGTAAAATGCCATTTATGATAAGTCACAGCCACAATAATTTAGATTCTGTAATTATATTTATAAGATGTTATAAGTTAACATATAATGATGTTGATGATGATGACATGACATGATGGTGATTACTTTAGGTCGCTATTTTTACAATATATGAAAACTCTAATAATTTATGATATTTAGTTAAATTTTTTAATGTATATGTAAATATATATATATATATGTATGTACATAAAAGTGTACACATATATGCATATGATAGTGTATAAATAAATATGACACTAATCACACTCGCTTTGGCTCGTTTGTGTTAATATTTCTTAAAAGCCACAATTTGAAAAAAGGGACTTTAGTTATAATTTAATAAAAAATGTTTATTATTGAATAAAAATAAGAAGTGAACATATTCATTTTTAAGGCGAACCCTTCTCTTAAAAAGAGCTTAAACATGAACATGCCGAAATACAATAAATATATACTTACACAAATCAGATGAAAAGGGCGATGACTTTGTTTGATATCCATAAATTGTATGTTGTGTTCAACGTTTTACCATGCAGGTATGTAAGAAGTTACATAAATTAAATATATTGTTATTTTTTAGAAAGTGTGTAAGCTATTAAAAATAATATGATTACAAATAATAATTATAATTAACCATTTTTAAAAGATTTTTTTGCCAATGAATGGTTACACAGTTTATGTTATTGAAAAGTATATTTCATAATTTCTTTTTTCAGTTGAACTGATACTTCGATTATCGACTGACATCACCGTTAATTGACGCTACAACTAAAATCACTTGTTATTCGATCTGGGAATGTTGCAGATTCTGAAAAGCATTTATCTCGTTTATTTTAAACAGTGTAGATTACATTTGATTTACTTGATCTTTAAATGCTGCCAACTCAAACATAGTATTTTACTATTAATAACGGTTTAATGTAACACCGAAAACTATCGTTTTCGTTGGTTCGTCCGTATGTCCAAACCTACTTTAATTGCACAAAAAATTTAGAAGCTTTGATGAAACTAGGTACATATATTACCCGGTACGTTAAGAAATTGCTATTGTAAACGAACATTGCTATTGAATAGGACAACTCTATCCTCCTCAAAATAACGTTATTCTAAAAAAAACAAAAAGTACTTTACTATAACTGTATTAATACTTCAGCTGCCTATTTGAATTCGATAGAGCGTCAGTCTGAATTTGGTTATTTCGTGCTATAGTGTGGAAATCGGATAATCAGTCGCTTACCATGTAAAGCTCTCACCCACACTCTCTTTTAGTATGCCTTTTCCCACAATTAATATGCTGAATACGCTAATTCCTGTTTAATCTTTTTCTTAAGTTTAGTTCGCATTTAACTTATTATTTACAGTTTGTCGTTTTAGCAACAAATTCGCATTTCTAAAGTATATCTGCATATACTTCGCAATTCGCTTCTAATTTTTCTAATACCAATATGCATAATAAATTTAGTAAACCGTATACATATTTACTTCAATTACAAAGCATCGAAAGTAATGTGAATTTCATTTACCACATGTATTTATGTATAACAATGATGGCAATATACAATATTCATTTTGATCTAAATTATATGGAGTACATATGTATGTTAAAGAAGTACACTTACATACATACATGGTACGTACAATTTATGGTCATTGCATTTGTTTTTGTATAACTAATTGCTTTGGAAATACCGCATATACAATTTCAGAACTTCATCCACCATCCATCAGCAGAAAGGGTTTTAGTATTCAAATACACCTAAGAGCTTAAGCATAAAATTAATTTTGTTCTCTTTGAATATGTGATATATATGTAATTTTACTGGATACACAGACTCGGGAATAATTTTATTAAAAAAAAAACAAGTAAAAAAGGATTAATCCATCGGCTCCAACATGGAACTGTTTAGAAATTCGATTGTATTGTTGTTATTGCTGTTATTGACGACCAACGGCCAGCGTATAAATATTTTACTGGACCAAGGGTCCATAACTGGGGTATGCATGCATTTACATATAATTGAACTATTGTACATATTTCAATTCGCTGCTTGCGGTCTTACAGCTAAAGATTTTCCCGGATACATCTCGAACTGCTGTGTACGCATTTCTCGGTGTGCCTTACGCGCAACCACCTGTTGGCGATCTACGTTTTGCGGTAAAGAACTTTTTTGGCATTCGCAAAATGTTATTAGATATCAATTACTACATATAAAGTACTCACTTATAGTACCATTAACTTGCGCACATACATATATGACACATCCATACGTACATATGGATACTATACGTACTTGTGTTAACTGAAATTCCAACATGCAAATTAGAACAACAGATTTTATAAACATATGCACGCTTGTACGAGTATACATAATGTATATAATAAATGGGGATTTCTGATCACCTCTTTTTACTTTTTAATATTTTCATGTACAAATACAATCATACATATGAATATATGTGCATATGCATTTGACTGTGAAGTAAAGTGAAACAAAGCTGCTTCCGGTTGGCTGTTTCAACTGTTTATATACACGTTTGACCATGCGCCTGGAGTAACTTAGAAAATTATGGCAAAATTATGTTCATATTTATTCACTTTTCCACGAAGATCCATTTATTTATATATACATAATGTATATTAACTAAAAGGTATTCTTGAAATAATAATCATGAAATGTGATTTATTGAAGGTTCTAAAAAATATGTAAATAATAATGTAAATATGGGTGAATATATATGTATATACACATACATATATACAACTTTAAAATATTATTGTTATTGTTTCACATCAATTATTTCCATATGTTTTGCACTTGATACATAATATTTTAATTTTAATTTGAGTGTCGGTATAAACTTCTACTTATTGATTAACGGGATTTACTATTTAAATTAGTGATTCTATATATATTTGTGGGTTTCATGTATATTTATGTATAAAGCCTCCATTGGCGCATAAAGGCTGGAATCGTACTCTTCAGGCTATGAGTATGCGTCCCCTCTGCCCGCAGCCCTCCGACACGATCTATGATGAAATAAGTGATGGAAATCATCCTCGCGAAACAGCAATGGACGAAGATTGTTTATATTTAAATATTTGGGTTTCAGAGGTATGTATTTCAGATCTTCATATGTATACTAAAAATTTCGAGTTCGCCTCTAGATTTGGTTAAAAATAGATATTAATTGTTGTCGTCGTTTTGCTTTAAGACTGAAAATACAGGCAAGAAATCTGTATTGGTACTTATCACTGGAGAGGAGATGGTTTATGATTGGTCTCAAAATCGTGTGTCCGGCGTAGATTTAGCCTTGGAGGATGTTGTCGTTGTCTCTATACAGTATCGTAGTAACATATTTGGATGGATTGCTATGGATAACGACGTGTTGGCCGGAAATCTAGGACTTCAAGACCAACATTTGGCACTTCTTTGGATACAAAATAATATTCAACACTTTGGCGGAGATCCAAACCAGATAACATTATTAGGACATGGCACAAGTGGTGCACCATGTGCCATAGCACATGCTGTCATGAGACCAACTGCTGCAGATAATATTTTTTCTAAACTTATTATAATGTCCAGCGGAGACTTGGCAGAATCATTGAGAACCCAGGAAAGTGTCAAGGAAGCGTCGAAAGTGTTAGTGGAGAAACTGGGTTGCCAATTTGAAAAACCCAGTAGTCAACTCAGATATTGCCTGAGACAAAAAAGTATTAGCGACCTGCTGAATGCCTTTGAGAGTATATATGATCATCGCAATGGCACGCTTCATATTGGACCTATCTTACCATTTGCTTACGACGATCTATTAAGAAATCAAACAATCGCCCGCACTATAGGCCCCATGCTGATTGGTATTACATCTAATGAAGGGTCATTTTTAGAGCAGCGATGGTTAAATTTAGCTCGTGAAAGCTATCAATCTATCCGCGATTATGTGGACTACACTGTGGTACCAAGTATATTACGAAGATTCAATATGCAAACAAGAACAAAGGTAAAATATGCAATAAACTGGTTCTATTTTAGCGGAGAGGCGAGCGAAAGTACAAAGCATTTGCTATACACATTGCAACGCCTTATATCGGAGTACTTTTACGAGTTGCCGTTTTACAGGTTACTTAATCTGCTAACTTCGAAAGACTATGGAATTTCATCTCCAGTGTTTGCATACGTCTTCGACTCTCCCAAACCTATGGATCTACGTGGAAAAGTGAATTTATTCGGAGGAGCACCACATTCAGCCGACTTACCTTTGTTGCTTGGGCCCAGTGTATTCCAACAGGTATCCAGAAGACGTTTGTCAATTGAAGAGAGCCGTCTTTCACGAAAGTTTCGCAGCCTTTTTATAACTTTCATAAAAAGTAGAAGAGACACATACAGTTTGAGTTCCAAACCTAATGAATGGCTACCCTATACAGATGAACACCAATTCATTTATAATATTGGCGAGGGAGACAAAGACATGCGGCTAGAAATGGGTAGAAACTATTTGTCGGATTTTATTAAAAATACAGTCGATATTGATAGATTGCTACACAATGAAAAGGATTATGTCGATAATGGATTCTTGAGAATAAATAGGAATAATCAAGGGCGCAGTGATCATAACCAAGCAACAATTTATACTGCAAATCATACAAGTTACGGTTATGTTTTACATTTGAAAAGGGTTTACAACTTTTGGCAGATTTTTATATCAAATATACAAAACTACGATGACCAAGGGACCTATGATGGTAGTAATATACCATTTGGCCAACAAAAACTCTTAAAGGAGGCCACTGCTGATGCTGCTCGTTACCGAAAGGGTTTCTTTACACTAATTATTATAGTTGTTATTCTTTTAGGCATCTTGGCGCTCTGCGTATATATACTTCATAGGGATCAAATGCAGGAGAACACACGTACCTCTGTTTCTCGTTTATGACGAAGATTGATTCAGAGGCCAACATGGTTTCGAACGACACTTACGTCCATTATAGACAACAAAAATACTTCTAAATCTGAAAACTTTAGTTTTGGAGAAGTCGTGTTGCCTATACGCGAAACAAATAAAGTAGTAAAGGAAACGAATCTGAATAAAGTAGAGATGCGTTCAAAAAGAGACATGAATAGAAATAAAAGAGACTTCGAACAACCGCAATACGTTGTTAAACACTGGCAATATGAACTTACTTGCGATAAATTTTAAATTAAATACATTAATCACTCATGTAAATTCTTACATTTATCCATTAATATATTTTAAGAGTGTTCCGAAACTGAATGATAAATGAATCTATTCAATTATCTATTTTTCGGATAGCAATGCAGAAATTTGTTACTCAGTTAATATTTGAATAAACTGGCATATATTTCAAAAACACTTAGAAAATCTGAAGTAGAGTTTGAATGTGTCTAATATACTGCTTTTTGTGTACAAAGTGAAATTTCAATAAGTTTGTTATATTTATATACTCCGAACATGTTGCATAACTTCAAGACCCCAGATTCTGAATAAAAGCATTGATTTACCCCAGCATATAGTTACAATGGAAAAAAAACACAAACAAAGGTTTATCAACTCAAAATTATAAGGTTAACACATTAATAAACATTTAAACGATTTTTTAAAGATATCTCACACATTAACTGATATAATCGGCAAACATCCAGAAAAATGAGACTTTTTACTTTAAAAATAAAAAAATATGGACGTGGATAAATTCGTTGATCGATTTTCCTCGAGTCTTAACTTGGCCCGATGCCAAAATACACACAGCTTTCTGTACCTTAAAAAAAGTTTTGTATCGCAAGTCATAACTATCTTTTAAATGGAATTGCATCAAGTGAGTACATAAAATGTAAGCATAACTCGATCTCACGAGACCCCTTAATATATGATGAGACTAAATCCCATGCGATCATTCAAAATGTCAACAAACCGGAACAGGTTGAGGGGTCACGTGAGGCCACATTTCCTAATAAACGTGTGAAGTATGCGTGGTGGTCAATGTCTTGAAAACTTACTAATTTCAAGACATTAAGAATTATTTATGAAAATGGAAACTGTTATGGTTTTAAAATATTTTGTATTTGCGAAGATAATAAACTCCAAAAGTAAAAACACAACGTTTTCTCTATGAGTTTTTTGAATTTTTAATATATAGTATATCCATACATAGGTATGCTTTTACTTAGTAATGATGATCTTCATATTTCATTTATATATGTATATGTGTTTATATAATTTAGTACACTTTAAAAATTCATCTATCAATCATAAGTAACTTATAAAACTTCATAAGGTATTAGCTATGCGGTTGTACATCGTAAGTATTGTACCGTATTGTACATAATATACATTGGTATGTGGTATGTGTACTTTCATATACAAAACCGAACACAATTTTACAAATGTTTTTGTGAGTATGTTTACATAGAGCCATTTGTTTCAAGTTGTATTTATCATAGCCTCATTATATGCTGTACTTACGAGACTAATCGTGAAATTGGCTAAGTTTATTAAAATAATTAAAAATTTTCTAAAATTTGCTAAAATATTATGAGTGTCTTTGCGGTAGAACAAGGCTTTATTTATTTATACAGTACCGTTGTTATTGTCTACTTTGTTTGTTTAAGTTTGTTTGCTTGGAGTTCAATGTCTGCGCACATGCAGGGATAAGTGATCGGAACGGCTGAACGAGCGTGTGCAGAGCTGGCAGCGAAAAGGCTTCACACCGGTATGCTTCCGGTAATGACGCGTCAACTCGTCCGATCTTGCAAATCGCCAAACGCACCCCTCCCAGTCACACACATATGGCTTCTCACCTGTTAAACAAAAAAAAATAAAAATTAACAAATTAATTTATTATAAAAACATTTTATATAAAATAAAGAAATTAGTTTATTAGGAAAACGGGGTATATGGAATATTACCTGTATGTGTGCGTTTATGAGCCTTCAGATGAGAACTCTTTGTGTACACTTTATCACAACCCTCCGTGTCACATTTGTGCACCTTTCGATTCTTAGAGAGATCACTAAAGCCGATTGTATTCATACTTCCGCTTGGCTCGTCACAACGTCCAAACATACCGCCACTTCCCCTCAAAACTATACTGCTGAATGCATTTTTGCGACCGTCATTATTTGCGGGTGTTTGAAAGCTGGAATGCGAAAGCGCTTGATTCATGCTACTAGATGGAGTTGCTGAAGACATTATCTTCCATGGCGATATCGAATTAGAATTAGCAGAAGTTTGAGTCATTTTACTGTACGATGACGAAATATTTGACGGAGCCGAAGGCAATATCGTATCGTTGGAATTCCAAATTCTCGAGCTGAATGATGAAGATCCACGATCCGTTGAGTGTTTATATGAATTTTTGAAAAGGCTTAGGAAACTGAATTTCCGATCGTAGTCTTGTATTAAGTTCCGTTGAGCTGCTGCGACAGCTGGATTGCAAAATGGCGTTTCAGCTGTGGATGACAGTGTGGAGGATGTGAAGGAATGTGTAATCATGTTGCCAGTATTTCGGTGAGGTTGAGAAGATGCTTGATTAAAGCTTTGGTTGAAATTGCCACTATTTATACTGATATTGCTGTTATTTGATAATGTGCTAGTTTTACTGCTAACCTCCTCCTTCATGCGCCGATATGGTAAGAAGAATGTTGATGATGTTAGAAGCGGGGGGATGGGAAATTTAGAAACCGCTGAGGAAAATGGTGATAAATACTGTCGAGTGGATTGCTGTAGCTGAGTTGATGTGGTGAAGGAAGAGGAGGAACTCGTTGTGTATGAGGTGAAGCGATCCTGGTTGTAATTGGGGCTGCAGCTATTACCACCTTTACTGCTTTTATTATTTCCACAAGCTCTATTGTGTGAATATGTACTGTAAGTGCTACCTTTTCCATCATTGTGTTTACTTCCAAATAGTTTGTAGTTTGCTGATTGAGATCCTGCAATGACGAAAAATTTACATTTACATTAATTTTTATTGTCGTATTTTTTTTAGAAGATTTTTTCCAATACAAGAGTCTTTTAAATATTTACCGAGATTCAATCACGTCTTTCGTGAAGTTGCAAGACAGATGATTGCCGAAATCAATATTTTACGTGACTACTTGGAAACTCAAAGTGAGTATGGAAATTACAAGCATTTGTCCTAAAATTCCTTGCTGTGTTGCCTTATAGGACGCGAAAAATGGCAATTAGTTTATATTCAATCGCTAACAATTTTCAGATCTTATAAACATAGGTTTATAATAACGCCAGCCTCCCACATAGAGGTTATGTTTAAAATAACAACTTCGATATAATGTTCGAAAGTGTATATAATAAGTTGTATCCGATATTTTTTTCTTTCGGAACATTATACACCTCAATATTAATTAGCTCAAAGCAAGGAATAATGTGGGTATCGGTGGGTGATAAGAAATGCTCATTTACGATACTTTTTGCTATCTAACGGTTTTTTGTAACATAAACATAAAGCAGTATGTTTATAAAGTTTTGTTTCTAAGCCTTAGTTCTGCTCACAGTTAACATTCAGATATGCGACAGTTTCTTGTTTTCCCTTCCAACTTGCCGTGTGCCCGTTATATACTCGTAGAAGATGCGTGCATGTTGCAATGTTTGGTCTGTACTATCGCATGAAGCTCAGAGAGGTAATCTGCCTACTTTAGCAGCAACATCTGTAGCAGGCATGCTGATGATAGCGATGGAGGTAAAAATATTTGGAACTGATGGCAGTAAACGGGCGGTTAGTTGACTGGTACCATAAAAAGTGAATGTTGCCCCCGAGTAGCTCGCTGTTGTTTTGCTCGATTAAAACATGGTGAAGCGCAGTAACGACATTAACCAAATAATAAAAATAAAAACAAACAAAACAAATCGGCATGGAAGCACGAAAAAGAAACACAAATAAAAATGTGAAACACAAAAACGCGTCTTCAAGTGGCACACTCATAAAACCCATAAACTGCTCATTTGACTTGGCGTGTGAAATGGTTAGCAGCAGCACAAAGTTGGCAGTTGGGCAGGTGGGCAGGGTGATTGGGGTAACAGGCAGTCGTAAGTGGAGAGTGGCAAATGGCATACGGCATCGGCAACAGGTAAACGAGCTTCGACGTAGTCAGGAAATGAAGCAACGCGCCACAAGTATGCACAAGTGAATGCATGCCGCTGGTGGCAAGTGTGGCAAGTGTGGCAAACGCGCGAATGCCTCGACTGCCTTTCAACTGTGCTCAGCAATAATTATGATGAACTGAGTGAGTGTCTGTGGATGGGACGCTGATCGGCGGCATATTGATGCACAAGTGCGACAATGATGACCAAAACCAAAGAGACCAAAAGCCGGAACGAGTGCGAGACTGCCGCGAGTGCTGTCTGCGAAACATTCTACGAATGTACGTGTACGAGTACATCACAACATATGGATGTTTGTAATGGGTGATCCATTCCATTGTCGATTGCCGTATGCCGATTGTCAAAAATGTGCGGAGAGAACATACATTACAGCTCATGTGTTGTGGATCTTCAAACCGAAATGGCATATATTTCGGAGATCTAAATAGACATGACCTCTTAGCTAACATGCTTCTAACATATTTATGTGCGTTGCAACACTTTGAATTTCGTTCTCAATGTGGGAGAAAATTCGCTAACTCCCTGGAGAAGAGATGTACATGTATCCATAGGCTCCGGAGGGTTCCTATGATTTTTGATTCGTTCTATAAGTTGCATAAATTCAAATTGTTTCATTACGCGTTTGAGAAGTCGAATTTTCGTTTACATGCGGGGTCTTCCATCTTAATTTTAGTTGCAAAAATTGGGTATGAAGCACCCGTTCCAAAAATGTGTTTGTAAACATGCAGATCTATGTGCATTTATGGTATATGCGATGTGTACAGACGTACAGAAGAGAAGTGCTTACAAGTGCCCATACAGAGGCGGTGTTTCGTGCAACGCATTACGCGCTGCATAATAACTGCACACAGCTGCTATGTGTGAACGATGCAGTCATTGCGGAAAAGTTGAAATGAAAAAAACTGTGTAATAAATTACGAAAGTAGTTGATAGGGTTTAATGTGTGTTTGCTGTGCGATTGAAAATAATTGGCAGTTCGAAGCCGCCAAGTTGCAACAAAATGTGAGCGCGATCGCGCAGACGCGTTAATTGTGAGCTCCGTTTCTGCTAGCCATGGCGTCTAAGCCACAGGTCTTCATGTTTTTATTCGATCATTGCACCTGGGTCTGAAGCCACATACACACATATGTACGTGTATAGGCACAAGCAAGACTACTTGACCTTTCAATGAAGAAGTTTGCCAACGAAATCGTAACATATACTTGTACTTAAGCATATCCTTCAATTCTTAATGCATTAATCTATGTATATCTACACGTACGTACTCATATACATATGTATATAGTAAGCCCATCCATATGATATACTCATACATGTAATTATGAATTCATTCAATCATTCGTCTATGCATGCGCATGAGTGTATGCAGTTGTATCTATTACGAGTATCTACAAATTTATTACCGCATTTTCGGTACAAACGTATGTACATATGTAAATGTGTGCATGTGTATCGAAAATTTGCGATCTAACAAAGTAGTTCCTCTTCACTTCACCTGCGTGTGCCTTATCATTATTTAACGAAGCAAAATCGTTGACAAGTGTGGAACTGAGAGCGTAGGCTGATACCGGAGTACATATAAGCCGCCGTGGGAAAATGCTAAATCATGGACGCAGACATGCTTGAGGTGAAATGGTTTTCGTATTTGGGCGGACTGTCATCAATTTAAACTAACAGTAAGTTATACACCAAAGTCTCATTTGTTTTACTATTTTACTTTACCATGGTTGCACTTTCGTGATGCTATAACCGCATACATATGTACATACGTTGGTTCAATTGTAAGCCATCGATACGGTTACGTTTGCATGAGGACGTAAGCGCCAAATATAGAAGCATATTCGCAACAACAAGAGTTGTAGATAAAATTGCAGGTTAATACATAAACACCACCTGTTCCTTATAGCTGTGAATAATCTTGTGTGTGCACTAAACAACATCCCAGCAAACGATTTGGTTTATTACCGCTCACAGTGAAAGCTTAATTGTCTAGCGTTTTTGGTTTTGGAAACTGATATTGCAAATTATCAGATTTGGTGGACTGAGGCGACTCGATCCTTTCTATGAAGGTTTAAGCTTCTTTATCCACTCTAGTTTTGTAATTAGTAAGCATGAGTTTGATATTGCGACGTTGTTGTAATTGCTGATAAAATCCAGATCATTCCGATTTCGTGAAGCCGACTCTCTCAGCCTGTCAAATGCACAAAAGAAGTGGTTACTCACTAATAATGTCTGATTGAATCTGAACTTTCTTCAAATATTTCCAGCCCACTAGCTACCTTTATTTGAACAGCTGTGCTTCGATTTTTCCCATTGTTGTCAAATATTGCAAATCTCAAGTTTTTTAGAGTTGATTGAACATACTCTTATATACTAGTACGATTATTTAAATAGGTGTCGTTCATGGTACAACACATGAAGATAATCCTAATAGACAGTGTAGAAACGGGGATTTGAAAAGAAGCGATATGACATGCTGGAGTAAATAGGTTCGCGTTTTCTAATGCTCTTTCATACTAATCCGACTGTATCAGACAAACGTGAATATAATTCCATGTAAGAATTAAGTGCAATCAGCGCTCTGACATACAAATAACACTTTTAATATAATTATTTGTTGCATTTACCGACGGCGTTGGATGATCAAGGAAACTAGTGTGGAGTGCATAAATTTCCCCAATGATGTGACCGACTGTCAACTTACGAGTACAGTCGTAGATATTACTTACATAAGCCCATATGTGCTTGTTGTCATATATGTATGTACATATGTTTAAGTACATATAAGTATTGACTACATACATATGTATGTATGTATATGTACAGGTAGTATTGCAGGTTTAACACTGTGAAATCAATCAATTAAGTTTTTGCGCCAATCAGTTCCGTCGTTCGCTCCAAGCCTCCGGTCGCTATCCAACATTTACATAGAAAGTGATGAGCGAATCATTGTAGCAGCGCGCCAACAATTGTGTTTGCAATTTCGCTATTGGTCAATACGAGATCACCATTGCCACTGTTCTGAGTGAGTTTCACATTATTGACTGGGCGTTTTGGTTTTGACCTATCCCCACTATTCTATTCTATACTATACTATTCTATTCCAATATACATGCGTTCGTAAGAGTAGTAGTGAGAATAATGCGAATAATTTGGTAAGTAACGAATGGAATGATTATAGCTGGATTATCTGAAGCATTTTAATTCCTTCTAAAGTTTAAAATTTAAAAAAAAGATAAGAATTGGTCAATGGTATTATCTGAAAATAAACAGAAGTATACCCTCGTTCAACGGATCCTAGAACGGATCCTATGAGTTCAGTTTGTCACACGTTATTATTTAAATATCGAGCGTGGAAGAGGAGCGCTAAAGAACCAAAAACCATAGCAATCGTTTAATTAACGGCGAACATCGTACAGAATGAAATCTGTTTAAATCTGTGATTAAGTATTAAATCACAATGAATATCATTAATTAGAATACGATGACCGACAAAGAACGACAAAGAAGATCTCCGCTGACAAATTGCAGAAGACATCGATTTTATTCGTGAATTTGCTGAAGAAAGAAAGGGCAATGCTATAAAGCTGAGTCCATTCATCAATAGCAAATTTGCATGAAGGATGTGAGAAATCCACCTTACCCTGCTCGCGTGCCAACATAAACTAGGCTAACTGTACATGTTCCTGTTCACTTAGTGTACTTAAGACGAATATCCGGAAATAGCATACCGAGCTGAGCGAAGCTGAAATGCAAAAATACCAACAACTATATGCGAGTACAACTCATAGTTGGCATGCAAACCAATGCAATCTCAGCATTCGTGTTTGATGTCTTTTCAAGAAGTATGCGCAGAGGAATGTGCAAATGTTTGCACTTGTATCTATTCTATTTAGATTAGTATATTTGTGTATATGCACATATGTACATACACACGAATGCAGAGCCTGTGACATTATATTTAGAGCTTATTCGCAAGAATCAAAACTTGGCACTAAAATGTGCGATGGACCCTTGTGTGACTTTGACTGACAGATCGTGCGGCTGCTTGTCAATAGTTGCCACCTGCCGTTTAAGCCACTTGGGCTTAGTTGACTCTTTATACTTAGAGAGTATTAAAACTCTTACTACACCATATGGTTGCTTAGAGGTCGATCAGTGACGAGCTGGATGAAGCCGATGTTCTTACAACCAAAACGTATCGCGTATACTCTTGTATGCTTCCATATCAACCCAGCGCGCTGATTGAGCAAATGAACAACGTACGAGTGAATATATGTATATATACGTGTGTATGTCTGCACGTTAGTCCCCTTGTCAACTCATGGCCACACTTTGTTGCTGTGTATTTTTTTTTTTAATTTAATGGAGCCGACTATCAAGCTCAGTGGATCACAAAGTCAAGCAGAATCAGAAATTGATCGAAACCGATTAACTACCGTTTAAACAATGGCACTGGCTACCGACGTCCACTACTCGACGGCCACCAGCAACTCTCAGCGCAAAGTCTTGGACGCAGTCTTTTCAATGAATTCTTCTGCTTAGCATATGGAATGGCTTTTAAATGTATGCTCGATGCTGGCGGATTCAACATTCAACAACAGCAACAACGACAAAAACAGCAGTGTGTTGCAATAAAAGTAATACGCGAACATAAAGCAACCCTCATTTAGGGAATTTCGCTTTCAATGGTTTGCTTTGAACAATAGTTTTGTTTATTTAGGTCTTTGGTGTAACCGATAAGCAGTAAGATAGTGATTTTTATGTTTTTATAATCACAAACACTGCCATACAACGAGGGAGCTGCTGCTGTCGACTGATTTGGTAGTGATACACAAGAAATATTGAACGAACAAGTCGATCGACAACATACTCGTACGAGTTGAAATCGCTGGAAATCTATTAATTTTTACGTATGACATTGCACAAGACATTATCCGAGTTCGCTGATCTTGTTAAGTTTTAGAAAAGCACAAAGTCGCCAAGACTAAATACTTAAAGAACAGCAATATGTATAATTGTGCATGTGGACATATGTATGTATGTACCTATCTAGGGATGTATGTAAAATCGTAATAGAGACTTGTGTCTTAATAAGAAATTATCGAATATATCGGTGCTAATCACTTAAAAGCTACAACAGCTTGAGGCACGATGATCCTTAGCCCAAATTACATTTTTAGAAATACAAAAGATTGACATTTTTTTTTAAAGAAGGATATCCCAACATAAATGCTTTCATTATTCTAAAATTACGACATATGTATGAAAGATAGAGCTTTTATAAGACCTACAAAGAAAATTTAGATATCTGGATAATTATCGCAATCTGTTCAAATTTATATATTCTTATTTATTTAGAAAATTATATAGAAGAAACTCAATTTCAAATATACTACTTTCTTGAAAATGTAAATTCAAAATCAATCGTATCTCTCCAATCGTTTTCAGATTTGCCCGCAATACCTTGCAGCTGATTTTCCAAATTAATTAACGAAGTTGTGTTTGAACCCACGCGCTCTAAATAAATTCATATAATATTGTTTTTGTTTCTGTTAAAATGTTAACATTTGATTGCAAATTAAGGAATGGGAAGCTATTGTGTGGATTTGTGCAATGAATTGAATTCATTTATTTGTTAGATCTTGTTGTATCCACTGAAATTTGGTGGAGATACGATAAATCTTCATAAAAAGATACTTAGAATCGCCACCCGTGAACCAGATTCATTCCCATTCCTGTTCATAAATATGTGCTATGTACGTATGTATGTATGTATCGTATGTGAACACATGCTCGTTCATGGTGTATTGTAGAATGTCCATACCAAATAAGAAGGCTCACTGGCATATACAAATGCACACGTGCACAACTGGAGCATGGAAAATCATTGCAGCAGCAGCCGAACAACATAATGTACGAGTAAGCACACAATATGGCCATCCCAGCGGGCAGCGTCTGTCGTCGTTAGTCGATTTGCATACATTTTATTACATTATTGAGAGTTTTTACTTAACCACAATTAGTAACCTCCAAACGCCAATAACAATGACTCGCGCAACCATGCTACGCTTATCCGAGGCAAACACTACATGTCCCACCCCACATCCAGCACTGAAAAGGAGTCATCGTCTTAAACGTCTGTTGTGAAAAGAGTAAAACCAAACATAGAGTCTAAAAGTCGACGCTATAGACCATAACCGCGACTGAATAATACCAATTAAGCAGACATATGTACATACAGATGTACGTTTGTGTAGGTATATATGCACTTGTAGACAAAGGAAGATATATACATATGTACTTACGAGTATACACATTGTGTCCCAAAAGAAATTTTGACTCAATTTGGACTTGGGCCTATTTTTAGTAACAATATGGCAAAGTTCAATGCAACACGAGAGATAGCATTCATAGCTTTCGATATATTCTATCAACTTACGAGTACTCACACATAACTTTAAATCTCTATGAGGATGTCAATTCTGTCAGAAGCTGGACTACGATTAGTTGCAGCTCTATGTATGAATACAAATCCATAACATAAGCCTAGTCTTCATCATTCCAAGAGATTCCAACCAACGCCGCAATGTTTGACGATGCCGTAAGCTTGATTAGTGGTTTTCTAGTGCGCACATACATGCACGTACATACATACAAATGTTTAATGTAATATTGGAAGTAGCACTTGTGAGGCAGTATCACAAAAAGGCCTACATACTTATAAACCTACCTTCATACCAAGTCGTAGCCAAGTCACCTCTGTAGATCCGTCCTAACGTCAATGTGGATGAGCTGATCCACTGTTCAGCCAATAACGAATCAACGAATATTTTCTCAGGCAAGGACAATTGAAGTTTATTCGCTATGTGGCGCACACGAACATTGGAATAGAAAGTGAATTTTTCGTGAGCATGCCAAACTGTGAATCATGCTAATAGCGGCACGATACAGGTCATAGTAGTTTGTACTCTACGTATACGAGTACGTATGGATGTGTGGCTCTTCAATTTACATACATCCAAAAGTTGGTGTGTGTGTGTGTAGGTGTGTTGATTGTTGTTTACACTGTTAAGGTATCTCGCCGACATAATGATTCTGATTGAAATTTTGGTGAGCGGTGATGCGATTTTTCCCATCACTTCATTGACTGCGTTCGCATTGAATCGGATTTCTATATTGTAGTATATTTTTAGCACATATAATATTCTTATTTGGGAACACGATCATTTAAGATAGGATGCCTAGATATAAAGGAGGTCGAGTGTAAGCAGAAGTACATACAAACAGCGCATACAAATACACATTTATACTAAGGTGGGAAGTGTTGAATGTGGTGCTAAAAAAACCCTACTATGACATTGTAATATACAGCAATTTCAGCGCTAGTATACATTCACTTAATTCGGTAACAAGTACGGCTTTGGCGCACATTGCCACACAAACGTGGGCCTACCCATACACATATCCACACATATGTATGCAAGTGCGAATGTAAATGCCCACACGTACTGTGTGCCGGGCTCTTCGTTGCATCTACATAACTTCTAGTATATATACGAGTGTGTGTGTGTGTTTGGGTGTAGCACCACTTCATACGGTACCATAAAACAACGGTTAGCGGATTGTGCTCATCTGCCAGGCTAGGCTAAATGTGTGTTAGTATTTCGTAGGATAGCTTGGCACTAGTGGAATGGTAAAATCGTGGCGTAGTGGTGGCACGCTCGTCTTCAATTTTTCTTTGCCATTCGCCAACTTATTTGTTATTGCTATTGCTGCCGTTGTTGTTGTTGTTGTTGCCGCCGCTGTTCCTATTACTTTTGTTATGCAGTATGTATGTGTGTACGTGTGTACATGCAAAAGTAACGACGTTGTTTCGGTGTCTTCTGCTTGCGCGTTCGCCGCGTCTATGGCAAGCATCGCCGTCACCATCGCCGCGAGATGAGTAGTTGGCAAAAATGTTTGAATGCGATCACGAACTTGACCTTTCACATAACCTTTAAGGCAGTCATTCAGTCAAACCGCCGAAGAAGCAACAACAATCACACAGACCAGAATCACATCAAGAAGCAACAACAACAAAACGACAGGCATTCAACTCACCTTAACAGCGTCAGCCTTAACACATCCTTTTTTATTATTTTCCATTTGCTATTTACTTATTTATTTATCTTTTACGAGTATATGTATGTGTTTTTTTTGACTGCTTCGCCCGCGTTTTTCCCAACTACTGACGCTTTGATGTTAACGCTGCTGTTGTTGTGGCTGCTGCTGCCGCTGCCCTCATTGTTCTGTCAAAGTTCCGCGGTTGCATTACCGGATGCGAACAGCCGAGCGCAGTATAGCAGCGCTGCGTTCAAATGGCCCACAACTTTTGCACAAATCGAGTGTGGAAAACGGGAATTCCGTGTCCAACCGAACACAATACTCGCACTTACTCGCATCATTGGGAATCATATCACAACAACCGTTTGACGAAAGGGGGCAAGGACGTAATGGAAATCAAGGTGGGGACTCATTGCTGTAAACATGGGCTTGGTGGCAAAAACATTTTCGAAAAGCCACAAAAAAGAACTTCCGAAAAACGAGGCGAAGTGATTCCCACCAGCTCTAAGCGCTTCACTTCTTAATATTATGACAAAATGTTGGATCTTCGCTTGATTCGCTCGTGCGATTGCTGTTGGAGCTGTTGCTTTGATTTTCAGTTATATTTGCGATGCACATTTATGGTGAATGTTCGAGTGTTTGTGGTTAGGTTAACAAATGGAATTGTAGGTACCGCCGCATGCGACTTTTTGATGTCAACTTCATCAGAATTCTTTCGGATGCCAAATGGGACATTTATAATCTGTAGTTATTCGAAATAGTAGCTTGTTGAGTTAAGCGAATATATGGTACTACACTGATAACGGTCTATCGGCTTAAGCGTATACTAATTCGTAATTCAAATAAACATTTTGCGAGTCGTTTTTATGACCTCTTAATTCATTTAAGCCAAGTTATGTGTTATATATGCATTGTATTATTGGTGTATTGGTCAAGAAGTAGAAGCCAAGCGCATCTATGGAGGGACCTGTCAAAGCTTGCAATTAATGAAATCGTGTGGCGACGCCAATGACACCGACTGCGGCTGCTACACATTTAATTGACAGTTGGAAGCTACGTGCATTTATCAAGCGGACTCTTTGGCGTCTAATCAAATGAAATACTTTTTGCCGTTAGTTGTGATATTGTCATACTATTAACTATGAAGGCGCTTCAGGACTAGCGGATTGACCCGCATTGCGAGTTTATGACACAAGTACACAAAGCCCTATTTTAGGGTAATCCTCTGAAACGTATTGTTGATAATATTCATCGATTCCATCATGCGTGCATGAATCGCTCATCTTTTAGCACTTCTATACTTATTGTATAGAAAATTTGCTTTACCCAATATTACTGAACCCATCAATTAAAGAAACTATTTCTTTGGGCAAGAAATAGAGTTCCGTTTATTTTAACGTTTTAACACTATTTACTACATTTCACCAAATTGATCCCAGCCTTAATGAATTTAAATGCTGCTGGGTGTAAATGCCTCCAATTTCAGTCATTATAATTAGCCAAATGGGCTCCAAAATGTTCAATGATCGTACGAAAAATCGTTCTAACACACGCATAGCTATTTACACAAACCTCTTCATACACATTCTCGTATGTATACACTTCTGACCCAGGTTATTGAAGGTTTCAAGGTTTCTTCAGAGTTTCTTAATTATATACAAGTAAGCACAGTGTTGTGAAAAACATAAAAGTATTGGCGGAGTTATACCTAACTTGAAGAAAGCAAGCTTTATACATACATATAGTACGCAATGCATTGCATGCCTCAAAAAGTAACGTAGAACAACTTGTTAGAATAGTACTTCGTGTAAATATATGCTCCAGATATTTGAAATTTTGACATCATCACCATCTTATAATTCTGATATAATGTGCCTTTCTTCAGTCATTCTGCGTTAATGATTCCAGGAACAATGGCGAATTTTAATCCATAAGGAATATCTTAAGAATAGTCAATTTCATTTTCAAACCAAGCATTTGTATATTTTAGCCACACAACTGCTAATGTTATTTACCACACTGTACACGTGTATGTGTGTATATTTATAATAAGTGTAAAAAATGCCCCTCTTGACAAAATTAATGATGCCTTAACTTAACCGCGTTAATTATTTAATATCTTTTTAACATTCATGGATTTGGAAATGAAAGCATATACCATAAGTGTCGGGCGTCTAGTGGTCATCACAGTTAGATGTGGATGTGCTACAAACAAAGTAATTGCTGCTTTACGGTATCTTGGCATATTTTAAATGCTTGCGGATCTGTGTGGCCATTGGCAGTAGTTTGGAAATTATTAATGACTCTCGCCGAAGACAATTATTGCGTTATCGGAGATGATGCCACTACAACGAAAATATTTTGGTAGCTACACACGCGTATGCTTTAAAAGCTTACGAGTTAAACGTCTCCTAATTCAATTAGCTTGCTTGTTCTTCTACCGGTATTCGATACCATGGTTAGAAATGAGTATTTGAACATCTCATAAAGAAAGCTAAAGTGCTAAACTTTGAATATAGCATATTTCGGATAGGTTTTCACCATAAACGACACTTTGTAATTTGTATATATTTGTTCCTACCAAACCAAGTCAAAACTTGGTTCTTGCAGTTGCTGTTTCAGGCATAACCTTGGTGCTTAACTAACAGCGCTTGAAAGTCATATGGACCACTTCCTAGAACTCTAACATTTAAGTATTTCGTTGTTTGTAAATTGATTTATTTCTTACCTTGTAGGGAACGTAAGCTAAGGTCAACTGGTTCCATTTGAACGGGGGGTCCCTCTGCCTGTAATTAAAAGAAATCTTCCATATAACATAATGTAGACAATTAAATAATTCGAATAAATCTGATGGGCTCTCATCGCATTATCATGAGCTGAATATATTTCGAGCATTTTTCTCGGGTTTTTTATTCACACCACCAATTTGTTGTTTGTGTTTTCCATTTAATTAACTAACAAAGCTTTCAGTTAGCTTTCATGCCCACATACTCGTGATATGTTACGCAGTTAATTTCGAGCATTTGAATTTACTGCCTTTGTCTCTAATTTGGGTGCTGATCGAACACAAAAGTGCCAGTGGGGAATAAAAACAAATGCAGCGAACATCTCTCTGGTTGTAACCGAAATTATTAAAATGTCAACTGTGTGTACTTGAGTAGGCGATCCGAACAGCATGTGGTCGGAGCTGGCGTGATCTCTGCATCCCGAAACATGCATGTAAACATTTGTATGTAACAATAGATACGACTGAATGTGAACGACCCTGCAGGGACAAAGATCTAACAAATATTTCGTTACATTTATAAAATGTTCGCTCACACTGAGGACGATTCAACAAGGAGAACACATGTTTTTATTACAAGAGCAAAGAAATCTAAGGTCGATATAAGGAACCGGACATGCTTGTGGTCATTAATGATTTCATTTAAATCTCTATTTGCATATTTTCAATATAAAACCCAAACACATTCTTTCCTAATCGTTGTTTGTGCAGCATCGAGTGCTTTTGTAATTTGCTAAGCAGAATAGAAGAAGAAAATAACCAGTAAGTCTAAGCGAAGCAGGTTTGCGGTCTCTATCAATAGACGACGGCCAATGTGCGATCGGCTTTTAATATATTTTATTATTTCACATGATTGCAGTGTGTTGACAAATAAAGCCAAGTGATTTATAATAGCAATTGCACTGAGTTACTGGATTGCATACGAAGGAAAGTACCCCGCACATGAACCGGAACGGCTGATTGCTCACATATGTATATGTGTATGTGTGAGAGTACTTGAAAACATACAGAATAGCAGTTAGCGTCCCCAGTCGGGAGGAATATAGTCTCTGAGTGAAAGAGAACACGCACTGTCGCATCAAGCATTTACTAAATAACGGACAACCAACAAAGTTTTCTAATTTGCCATAAATTATTGCTTTTAGCGGAGCAATTTGACACAATTTGTCATTATTAAGCGTAGTTAGCCATGAAGCTTAAGATAGGATCAGGAATCTTTTAAAAGTATTTTTTTTTTTTGAGCTACCAGCAGACAGGCATACTCAGATGGCGTAATTTCTTCGAGGGAGATCTTTTTCTGCATGCTGTGCCGGATGACCGGCGGATAAAATAACAAAGCGATAGACTCAGAGAAACGAACACATCTAGGGTGCTCTAATTCTAATTGATATAATTCATGAGTGGTCTCCACTTTTTTCACATTTTTTTCGAGAGCTTTTACGTCTTACGTCATAAGCTGAATCTTAATGAAATACTTGTATCGCAATCTCAGAGATGGAAAACTTTCTCATATCTCTCTTTCACTTTGAAGTCAAAGGGATTCTATTCTGCGTCCTTTAATAATACAAAATGTAATATGGAAGGAGCGAAGCAGAAGTGATAGGCAAAAATAAACTGTGTGAAACAATTAAAAGAGAAATTTATTAAAGCAAATATACTCACCTCCTTCGCTGGCAGAGGGTCAGGTCCCAGGCCATTCTGGAAAAGATATTCAGATATTAGTTTGTGGATTCTTTCATATGGTACATATAAAAACTCAGTAATAATGGAAACATGTAAAAGCCGGATATTAGCTAAATGAATCGATTTCATTAAATTTCAAAATTCAAATCGCCAAATTGTAATTAATGTACTCGTATGAGGAGAGTTAACCAACCATTTATCGGGTTTACGCTTGACTATGCGAGCGATTAGAAGGTAGACGGCGTGACAGGATAAAACTGCTCTAGGCGATATGCTTGAATACTCCCTGTGATTAAGCCTCACATCGTTAATCTAAACAGTAGCGGTTGGACCATTGCAAATGGCAACCAAAATCACATTAAACACATGAAGCATCCATACTCAGACTCCCATTTGTATGGGAGAAGCTGCGTACAATGTTTCGCACAAGTACAACACACACACCCCATACATAGTCGAACATATGTAAATGGATAGAAGTTTAGCAAAATGCATGTAAATCTTACTAATCTGAATTTTGAATAACAGTGTGCTGTTAGCACAGAGTCAATGATCACAAATATAACTTCACATCTAAATTGTGTTTAGCGGTTTTACTAAGCATGATCGCAGTTCGGTTGGTCATGAGTTGGAAACCCATTCCCTTTCTATTTAAAAGAGAGCTGTGACAGACGGAGAGCGTCAGCAGAAGGAGCTGATTTCAAAAGCCGTTATATTGCAAGCAGGCGTAAATTTTGTAGTCTGACTCTTCATTTCATTAAACTATGCTAAAATGTTCTTATGCGAAACCAAACTCAGTAATGTTTGAAAAATTACTTTTAGGTCTTAATAATTAAACGTTTGGTGAGCTAACCTATGTGAATGGAAATTTACAACTTCTACAAAAAAAGTTGTTCATGAGCACAGTGAATTATTGTAGAGTAGGTAGTGATCTAATGCGAGGAGTTTCAACGAGTTCTCACATCTTTAAACACTGTTCCATGTACGAGTGCATTTGTTGGTATTTTTATGATTTCTGTGTGAATAGTTATGGTGGCATACTAGCTAGAGTTAAGTACCAATGTGGCATCGGCTGGTAAGATTTTCCTGTTCCTCACAACTAATCGTTGCAAATTGCCTCTTTGTGATTTAAGACTTTTACCAATAAAATTTTAATGACAACATTTAGCCAAGTTAAGCAAATGTGGAAGGCTCGTTTGGTAGTATATTGTCGGCTACCACATTTGCTCGTACATTTCAACAACGGACCAACGCGCTTCGAAGGTGAATACGCTGCTACTGTGCAACATTAGGCGCAACAGTAACTATAAAATTCATTTTACACGGATGTTTTAAGTAGATAACTTGCTATGAAAGAAGCGCAAGAAAAACTTGCGCATACACATTCCATTGAATTTAATTTAATTCTAAAGTGTTTCGAATGATGGAAATCGAAATCGAATTTTTCGACTGAGTATGAACTTAAGGAGTAGTTGAGGGCGCGCATACTTTCACACACATGTGAGAGTATATACTCGTATGAAAATCTCGGTTTACATGTTGTAGAATTCTTACGACATCGCCTTTTCCAACAGAACAGTATCGAACCCTCCAAATTGTGGTTCAAGTCCTATGGAGCGCGGTCTCAAAATTCCGAAGCATAACGCTCTCTGCCGTTGGCTTGGAGCAAGTTAGTCGCTTCAAACTTATGCGGCTTGATTTCTTACTAAAAAACTCGTCAAGCAAACCATGCAATGGTAAATTGGATAGACGAGATCAGGCTCTCAAGTAACTGAGATAAATCAATGACCTAAATTATGGATGTACTATATAATATATAAGACCTTAAAATTGAAATGTGTGTTTATCTGAGATTCATTTGAAGTTGAACTGTCCACTGTTGGCACTTGTCAGAATTATGCGAATTCGCTTGCGAATCGCCGAATCATTGAATATATTCTCAGGCACAGACACCTGTGTCTGCGTCTTAACATATCAATGTATATTAGCTAGTATATGTATATTTATAAAAAATTACAGAAGCACAGAACTATGTATGTCGAATAACATCAGAACTGCATAAACACTTGTTAAGTAATGTCAGCGGCTTTTCGGAGAAAATATGGTTTATTCTAATACTAGTTGCCCAATAAACAAATAAAATAATGGCACAAAACAAACGAACAAAAAAAATAAGGACTTGACTGAGTCCATAAAGCAGACAGTTTCAAAGAGAATTCGTCTACAAATAATATAAAAACATTGTATTGATCTTGTATGTCCATTTGAGTATTTACTCTTCATATGTGCTTGTGGTGATCGAATGCTGGCCATACAGTGTGCCGTGCAAGACAATGCCGATGTTATTTATGTCAGTAGTGATCATTGAATGGTCGTACAAAACCGATTTTCAGATGTCTAGTATGACATTTGTTAAATAAAATGATCATGCTGCTTGTATATTCCATCTGTCAACAGTGGCCAGCGGCTGTCTTCAGTGGGAATCTCTATAATAATTGGTGTAGTTAATCTGTGCAAAGTGCCAGCAGCTGTCAGTGCAACATAAGGCGCTGCCACTTTAAGTTCAAATCGGTGTTGATCCAAATGCCAATTGAATCGCTGCGAATTAAATGGAATCACACGGAGTGATAAGCTTTTTAAACTATAGCCGACCGCTGTGAGATTTATGGGAACGATTTTCAGCCGCAAGTGGCATTCCAATGGGCACTATTAACGTACCATGTGCTAAAAATCGAGCAGCCTCTTAGCAGCCGGTGTCAAGCACAGACAAACGGACGACCATGCGATCAAGCCGCTAACCAGCCAGCGAACTAACAAACTAAGTTGCCGGTTAAACTTCCAAATAGTCTTTCAAATTGGCTGCCAGTTATGTATGTATGTATAGTCGGTACTAGTTAACAGTGCAACAGCTCAACAGCACAGCTGCTGCACTTGATATTCAACGCTAAGCCAAATAAAGCGAAAGAGGGCAACACATCTTGTGGTGCAGGCGACGCATAAGCGCACATGCAACTTAAGCCACAACATTACCCCACATGTGCGGCAACGGCAACATGGTGTCAAAGTGTTAACGTCCAACGTAGTAAACAATGACACTCCATCGATCACAAATCAAGAACCAGCCAACATCAAGCGCAGGAATAACCTTACGAGTCAAACGACTGAAAGCGGTCACTGCGAATACGACGCACACATGTACGAGTATGTCTCTGCAACATGTTTGTTTGTGCGCATAGAATGTTGCTAAACTTTTTTTGGTGTATGAAAAGTCGTTAGCATGGCGCATAATTGAAATTTGTGAGTTGCCCACAACGATGCAATGAGAAGAAGGATTTGAAAATGCCCCAGTATGGAGTGTGCCCCTGCCAATGTGAAGCATTTAATTGTTGAAATATCGGTTGCCCCCAAGAGAGCAATGCATAACATCTTCCGATGCACTAGTCAATTGGTCATTCGGATCCAACTCATCAAGCTCATCAAACCAATTGGAGTAACAATTCGAATAAACCCAATTGGGTATTTGGAATGCATTTGTGATGGATAAACACCTCCACACCCTTGCGCCATACGAATAGTATGTTATGATGAGCCACTTGGAATATATGTCGGTATGAGATAGCAAGTATAACGGCTAGTGGGGAAATATAATCGTTGCCACAAGCTCTAGGGTTAAACTGTGCTTCGCCTGGCGTTAGGTGATTCCATTACGTTGAATATGGGAGATCCAGCAGATTCAACTACATTACACTACTTCGAGATTTTTAAAATATAAGTTCTCAGTTCTGGAACCATATCTCATTTTATAAGCCACCACCTAGTAATTAGAGTTTTGTTGCCAACTTTGGTACTCTAAACAAATTGCTGCGACCGCCTTCTGTGGCATGTCAATGTACCTAAATGAATGTCGTTTAAGGAATTTATTTCAGAGTTTGTGTAAAATATAAACTTCGATGTAGTAGAAACATTTTGGGGAAAACAATGCACTTGTAAGTGATGTGTATATTATATTTGTATGTATGTACTCGAGCATTTAAATATAATACTTAAGAATGGGCAGTGGTGTATCTAAACACGCTCTGATAACAAACAGGCCGTTACATTGGAATGATATGCGAGTTTCATGCGTTGGCTACTTGTGACCTATAGGTTTTATTGTACTCTTTGTTGGCTACGGCTGCGTACAAACGCCGAGTAACATTTGTATGCACTTTGAAATAATTGTTATAATTCCTTATTTTATTTTCTGTGTTTTCACCTCATTGTGTTTCGAGTAGTGTACACTTGATGGACTTCTTGACACAAGTGCCATGTTAAGCGATGGAATGGAGCTCTGATGGAAAGATCGACAGGAGGACAGGCGTTTAGATTTGAACAAAAACAGTGGCACTAGAGCTATCGTGATTCTCATTCCGTTTTGTGAGTAGATACTTGTTTAAAACTGTTGTATGCATAGAAGTCAATGAGGTGCGATGTGTGTGTGCAGTAGGTGTACATGTTTGCATAGAGATGGGCGTGTATACAACGGTAGACAACGCATTTGTGTGGGCTTCATTATAACTCAGATTGTGTGCTACTTATGTATAGTCTTTTTTTCACCATTCGACTGAATTTTCATTATATTTATAAATGAAATAACAAATAATTTTTGGTTTTCTGACCTCTTAGCTTGTGAGAGAATACTTTCTCAGTAAATATACATATATTGAATATATAATATAATAAATTCAATGGAGCATCAAAAATGATTGCATGTAAATATTAAGCCGATCCGATAAGTACACTTAGACAGAATAGCGCCACTAACGCAAGAGATCAGTAGGCGGCTACTGTCAATTTTCAGTATCATTCTAATCGGAGTCGAAGTTTAGTTTTGACTGAAGTCGACACAGTGAACATCACCCGGCGGACTTGCTCCGAAAACTTCTTCTGTCGTATTGAAAGTTTAGAAAGGTGATGGCCAGGTTATCGCCATCACGCAGAAGTTTCACTTTGCACTTTTGCTTGATCCTTGTTAGGAGAAATAATCCACTATTTTTCCAAATTTTTCGTTTTTCATTTGTGGCCTAAGCACTACTAAACAGTTTCTGGACACAGCGGAATAGCGGGAAATTGTAAGGCTGATGAGCAAGGTCTCACTCTCGGTTGCTCCTACTGGACAGACTGAGCTGGGCAAACGCTGGTTAGTCACTAGCACTTGGGTAGTCGGCAAATCCTTCTGGCCTAAGGCGAATTGCAACAAGTCTACCCAGCTCTTCGGCCTTAGTAAAGTTTATCTCTCCTTAGTCGTAGGGGTTCTAACTGGCTATTGTCCCATCGGGATTCATGCTGTTAGATTAAAAATCGTAACGGATGCTAGCTGTGGGTGCCTAACCTAACTTATCGGATCGCCGTCGTACTCTAAATTGGTGTGGTAACAAATCGTTAACGAGTTAATTCAGATAAAATTCCTACTGTCTTGCCATCGCGGGTGTCTTTACTTTAGGCGTATCCGATAACTTTTCATGGCAAAAAGTCTTGAAAAGGGTAGAAAAATCACTATTTATTCGGCTGAGAGAAAAGCTAACCGTTCTTTGAAGATAGGGTCGATAATGTAAAGCTGCTTTAACCGCATATGAGTGTTGGTGGCATAAGTAGTCTATCTTATGACGGGTTCATCCGTTAAACTTTAGAAGTTTTATTTCATTAATATTGCAATAGGTATGTACATACATATGTTATGTTGAAAGGAAGTAGGATACTTACCATGAAAACCATTAAATAGTAAAACAGCTTACAAAACAAATAACCGTCATGCGTCGCTATTGCCGCAGCTATTTACTCGTGGTTGACGCCAATGTTGCGAATGCTTTCGAGTGGTGTTTTGAGTGGTAAGTGCGAGAGTGTGTGCGCATGCGTTTCAGCGAGTGCAGGTGCGTGCGTGTGTGCAAAGCTTTATATCGACCCATGCTATAACGTGCACGCACACACATGCACACAAACGCACATATGCGGACAGAGAGCCGCGCAGAAATGCAATGACACCTGTTGATGATTGTTGGTATTGTTGTTGATTGTTGATGTTGTTGTTTTTGGTATTATTGTTTAGCCAGTAGTGCTTTGTCTTAACCACAATTATTACTAGCAAATGTCTGCAATAAGGAATTCAAGCAAAACTGGCACAATTGATGCAGTGGCGCACGCTTGATGCATTGTGCAAATGCTTGCGGCTTGTGCAAGACGGCGGGATGCGCAAGCCTCACAGGGGTGCAGGCGATGCTTACGGTGCGTGACGCGACGTGCTGCGAGCAATAATCAAGCGACCGGTGTCGTCGTCTCAAAGGCTCATAAACGAAAAATTTACGATGCAGAAAGAGTTTGCACCACTCGAACGCTTACAGCGCGATTCGAACGTGTTCGTTGAACAAGAAATCCGCAAATGAATATATGAAATTGACGTATTTTATAACGTTTCATTTAGGTACACACAGTCACCTATGTAAGTGCTGGCCACGCGATTGCTCTGCTGCTTACTTTATATACACTCCTATTCATATGTTTTCGATCATTTATATATCACACTTCTGCATATTCTCGCATTGTTTTTCATAAGTCATATTTTCCAAATCACTAAAATTGCATATCCGTCATTAACTATTGTTAAATACCCTAGTAAGTACATATGTATGTACATATGTGTATATGGATCGCCTGAGTACTGTTAGAACATAGCCACCGCTGTCACTATGCTTGCGAGTATGCATATGTGTACGCGTGTGAATTGAAATAACAGTACGCAAGTACAGTGGAGGAGTCCGTAGCATTGCGTTGATGGCAGAAGGTAGCACCCACTACCTACCGCGATGATGATTTAAGTGCTCAACTAGCGGTGTACTCGCAGTTGATTGAAAGGCGGTTGAAATACATAGCTTATGGCGGCGTGTCACGGCTCGGTGGTTAACACTTGCGCGCACTCGTATTATTGCAGGTTGGGTGCGCTGATGGGTTTTTATCATTTTTCGGAATTTCAATTGTGAGCAATTGGCTTTGATTGGCACCACCCATGACTGTGCAACGGCATACCACGTCTATTTAGTGTGCCACACCAGTGGCGAGTGTCTACGCCTTTAGAAATTTCGGATGCAACTCGGATGTGGTGCGCACATTAGGGAGGTTCAAAGATCGATCATACAATTTTCATGTCAAAATTATAAGAAATTATCAATTCATTGTATCTAATGGTTGCATAATTCAGATGACTTTCCGAAACATGCTCTTTAGATTTGAAATAAATTGATAAAATAATTTTGCAATTGTTGCCTTCAATAAACTGAGTTCGGCTGTGACAACCCGAAGGTGTGGTGCATAATATTCGAACATCTTTTAGATCTTCCTATGTGAGCTTTGACATTCCAAATACCTATGCCACGGGGGTTTTAAGTATGACACTCCAGTGGAATTGTGTTTGCGATATCGCCCCACCCTTTGTAATAGACACTCTGGATTCTTCACACAATGCAGGCGCGCCGAAATGTGTGAAAACACCCAGACATGTGTACAAACATGGGCAGATAGCAACGTGGGTGTATGCGCGGATGATCCAATGCCAGCGGCGGCAAATTCGTTGACATATTAACATATTAAATGCTTTATTATTATGAATTTACTGAAACTACAAAATATGCGCCATAGAATATAATACGAGTATAAACTCACACATTGACACAAACAAGTATGAAATAACTGACAAAATACCTTCTAGATTTCGTTACTAAGGTCAAAAAACGTTCACGTTAAATGTAATAACTGTTAAAATTTTTGTAGTCCTGTTAATTACTTTCGAGTGCCCCGTGAATTTTGTACCTATCTATCAAGGACATAACCTACGGTTAGAAATACGACCAACTGTTCAATGGGCATTCCAAAAGGATTTAAATGCAAAACCGTTTACGGAGAAAGATGAACAAAGATTGTTTATTACCCGAAAAAAAGGCTGATCATATACTGATATACAACATACGCACAAGCATCGGTGAGCAGTTAGTTCGGAATATGCGGCAAAATGCTTAACACTCTCATTATGACACAATTCTTTTGGAATCACAATTAGATAAACACAAATCAATTGATCATAACTCCATTCAATGCTAGCCGCGTTTGTTGCACGTGTTAACAACCGGTATGAGATTAGCAAATGCTTTTTGCGCCACAATCGACAATCACGGTGTAGCGCGACGAAAGTTGTAAACAACACACTTCAATTAGCCGGCGTTGATCGCAACATGCTTCTGCCGTATTCGTTTGTTGATTTAAGCGCGCGAACGTCACACCGACTTGCAGAAAACTATCGAACTGGACGCCTCGAATGCGCTTACATCGCAGCCGGGGCCATGAATTGGAAACGGCAACGCCAGCGATCGCTGCTGGATGAAGAGCCAGCCAGACACAGCCGAAGTTCCCCACACCCTCATGGCACAAGCAACACAACAACACTCGGTGCACATCGAGCAGCAGCAAGAAAGGTAAATACGAAAATTTACATCAAACTCACCACACTACCTGTCGGCGCGTCGGCATGACGGCCGTGCATTTAATGTGGGAGCACATCTTTGCAACCGTTGTTGTTGCTGCATCATGTTTTTGTTTTCATTGCGGTTTAATCATAAAAATATACTGACATACATACATATGTGCTTGTATAGCAGCACATATGTACATACTAGTGTACGCTTTGTAGTGTTAAACACAGAGTTTAGCATCCGCTTTGAGATTGTATGTGCGCCGTCGGCTGTCAAGAACTACCAGCAGCTGTTGTCATTGTGCTGTTGCTGTTGCTATTGCTTTTGTTGTTTGTGCTTCCGACGCTGTTACAGCACTGTTATTGCTGTCCACTGATCGGTTGATTACTTTACCGTTGCTTAAGGTGGAGCTACGCCAAATGACGACAAGTTTGAGCTCGCCTCATTTGGTAACGACAACGAACGAAACGAAAGCGCCAAGATGACGTTCAGTGTATTGGTGTTCCTGTTGCTGTTGGTTGGTGATTGCGCCGCGCTTCACTAAATATGTTTACTGTTGTGTGCGCGTATACGTTCACACATATATGTATATACACCTACATACGTACATATGTACATACATACATACTCGTATGAACAATTTGTTGAGGGCGATATATTTGACGAATGACGTTGAAATGTAATATTTTCACATACAATAAACGCTATCGTTAACGCATTTACAACAACAATATTATTTAGTAATTTTATTTATTTTTAACGGAAAATATGCCGCAAATGCTTTTAATTACTCCGTGCTTCTTCAAATGTATGTGTCAATTCTTCATTTTTAAATAATTAATACACACAGATCGCACGGTAGTTTTCTTCACTACAAAATTCACAAATTCATATTTATACACATATCTGTATGCATGTATGCAGATATATATGTAGTTTATATGTATGTTGTTTAGGCAAGCCAAGTTGCACAGTGTTTTTCTTGCGGCGTTTCATCTAACGGCGATTCGAACATTTAATTGACTGATTGCAACGGCTGGCTCTGGTCAGATTGTCATGTTCGGACTCTTTATTTATTTCATTATTAACATTCACTGTTCGTGTGTTTGTTTGTACGCATGTTCATTTCATTTCATTTTTTGATAACACCAACGCATTCACGAGCGTTTTACCACGCTTCGTTAGTCTAAAAATGTTTGCATAGGTTGACAGGTTGATCACTGATGCTTGATCAGTCAAGTATGTATGTACACGTACATAAGCTGTTGCAGCTTCCACTTCTGCTGCCACCGTTCATTGTTCAAGCAAAGCACATTTATTTTCATTTTCATTTTTTTTGGTCAGTTATTTTTGTCATACTTGCCTTATGCTATGCATCGCCAAAGACGCTCTGCACGATTTTGTTGTCTCTGTCAATGCGGCATTAAACGCATGTGGCGCACTCTTCACAGCCAGCATCACCGTTAACAGTGTACGGCCAGTGGAGTCCGTCCATTCATCTGCCTTGGTTGCGGCATAAACCTACAAAACGTACAATTGCAAACGTGTGATATGTGCACACACACACATGCATGCGAGTGAGCTTGCGACCGTCCAAAACGCAAACTAATCCATTTTGGTGGCAACTCTTGCGCGCTGCAGGCCGCCATCACAGCCAAGCCAAGCGGCAAGCGGCGTAGGAAAGCAGCAGCGTGCTCCAATTTTATTCACATCCATCGCCATTTTTGGCCACTAACCCATCAGAACAAGTAGTGATCAGAAATCAGTAGTGATGTACTATGTACTCGAACATGTTTTTATTGGAAAGTCCGAATTTATTTAAATTTTAATTGAAATTGTCGTCGTTACCGCTGTCGAGCGACGTTATCTGCCTTTGCCTGGGAGCTGCATTGCATTGGATGTGTGAATTTGTGTGAATTTGTGTGAATTTGCGCATTTCCCACGCTCTATATACCGTATTTATTGATGTCAATGAAGTTATTGTTTACCTAATCGTAATAAGCGAATACAGCAAGCGCTCAGTTGCCCGATTTGGCGAACATTTGCCTACGGCAAAATGTGGTGTTGGCCTTTATGTTTGTCTGCAATCTTTGCGCGCGCAGAAGTTATGAGTAAAACTTTCGATACGATATCTATCTGGGAGCTTAGACCGAGGAATTAAGAAATCATAGCTACAATATGGGACTCAATTGTATGCTTGTATATGTATAATTATGTATTCCAAATTATTCAAATGAGCTCTCAAGTGGTAGTTATAGGGTTGGTAGGACGAGCTTTGTGATGTCAAGGCGCCAAAAAATGAACTCGCCAAGAAATTGTGACGATAAAGGAAATGTATAATTGCTATCTCAAAAGTATTAAGCCTTCCCAGCATAGAAATAGCAGCACTGTCGCAATAAAGTTACAAATTATAATACCTTTATATTCTCAGAATAATTACGATATGCAGAGTGTAAATAAGAATACTCGTAATTCATTATTCTCGCAATCGACTTCTAACATGCTCCAATTCAATTAAAAAACGCAAACAAAATTATAAATTATGCTACAATTGTCATCTGCCTGCATAGTGCATGTGTACATGTGTACAGACATGCTAATCGCTCTGTGTGCCAAAAAGTTCGTGTCTTAAGTCCTTTGATTTGTATGCTCATTGTGACTCACTGAATCCGGCAGACAAGCGTTTGAATTCTTCCAACGCGATGAGCATAGAACAAGTAACTGCACTGCAATTGCTGAAAAAAAGTCATGGTATTTATATGCAGCGCACAAATAATCGAATGGCGCCTATTATTGGCCGTACATCGTCGTCTATTGACTATTTGACGAGATACGGTACTCGAGTTCAGTAAGCTCATGGCGAAGAAATTACTATTTAGACACCTTCGAAAGCAATTTGCAAAGAGCGTTTACTGAATAAATTATTTTGCTTGCATAATAGAACCAACACAGTATTTAGATCTGCACACAGCCAAAGACGAAGCGTCGCAGAGTCGTCCCCTGCACTGGAAAAGCAAGTTACACGTACCATATCGTCTATCGTCTATCGGCGATCGTCGATCGGCGCTTGTGGTTATGTGATTGTCATTGCAAATTTTATTTCTAACTCTTCGACAAGTACTAACATTAATGCTTTGATAATTACCTACTACTGCTGCTGGTGGGGCCACAACTTACATAGTTCGTTCAGAATAAAACTAAAATATTGAGTTTTGCATACACCTAGTAGTGTTTAGCGAGTTTATTAGTGGTAAATATAGAAATTTGCGAGTTTGTGTCTTTTAACATAATCAAATTCTCGTATTTAGTTTGAGTCGTATGCACACGATCATAATAGATTATGGAAAAGTTGTATGAAGGGTGATACTGTTGACTTTCCGAAGATGCCATTAACACGTTTGGCAAGGGCGCTTCCAAGGGAATCCAAGGCGAAGCGCTCATCCACACTGAACGTATTGGGAAATCTGGCAAATATCGCGCAAGTAAAACGATAAATCGTGCCGATGTTGAACTTTGTGCGATTTTCCCAAGAACTAGGTGCGATGTGACTAGACGGCGTTGCCTGAGAAATGAATAGCGAAATAGCAACACTAGACCAACATCGCAACAACTACAAACACAGCTACAGCAGAGCAATTTGAACGCTTGATAAAAACAAAAACAAAAAAAAAAAACAAGACCATCACAACCGCGGCGAGAGTTCGGCGGTTTATCGACATATTTATACGAGAAAGATTTTCGATTTATTGCATTAGTATTAAATTTGGAAGTTTACCAAAGGAAAAGTTTACCAGAGCAAAATAAGATAAAAGCTTAAAGGGTGAGAAGATGAGCCGCTTAAGTTGCTCATTAGGTGTATACTTGTATAGCTGAAAAATATGTCGAAACTATTTTGTTTTTTATTTATTAATGGAAAGGTATTTAGAACATTTTTAATGACACTACACATCCATTTCCGAAAACATCTGTATTTGGCAGTGTGTGTCAGCTCTGCAGGTGACCACCATCTCATGGGTCTCTTTGCTTAATTAAGCGCCTTTGAATTCATAGTCTTGTTGTTTTTACATTCCTACATCAGCAGCACTCAATACATATACAATATTCTGAATCTTGACCCCGTTTCAATTTTTGAGTTATTGCACATCAAACCGATTTTAGTCTGCAAACAACTGCATAGAAATACACAAATCAGGCTTGAAATAGTAAACGCGATACGCTTCGAACTTGCAACAAGCGCTCGAATTCGTACATGTGGTAACAAAAAAGTGGTGATGGAGATTGACAATGGTCATTTTGAATAGTTTCTATTGGGAATCGCTTTGAACATGTATGTCTCCTTTTTGTTGTTGTAGCACTATTGCAGCAAGAACTGAACTAAGTTCTACCGAAGCGCAGGAGCGATTAGTTGTTATGTATGGTACAGCAAAATAATTGCAACAACAATTAAAGTACAGCAGCCCGATATGAAAGTTCGACGGAGTGGAGTTCCCACACTCTTGATAAAAAACTGTATCACATCGCAGATGAAAAGCTCTATGCCAAATATGAGCGTATCAAATATTCAGATCTGATGATAGTCTTCACGATTGAAGCTAAAGTCAAAGTTGCTGCACAATGGGAACATTGTTTTATCAGCGAATCGGATATATAATGATCGTACCGGAAGTTCGAATTCAATCATGAAAAGCTTTTTTCCGGAGGTTCGTCATTACTAGTCATTTCCTAAATGTAGGCTAACTGTTTAAGAAAAATCTTAATGATACCAATAAAAAAATGAGATTCAACACAGGTTCAGCTTAGTGCTTCGTTTCAATATAATTAAATATATAATATTCCGAAAAAGCTATTTCAAACGAGTTTAAAAAATGGTTACATTTGTTTCACCTATATATCTCGTTCTCCCTCGTTCGGTTAACTTTATACGGAAATCTATATGTACATATTCTTCATAAACTTGGTATAAAGTAAAATGAGTAATGTTTGTTTTCGATATCACCACCAATATATTCTATCCTATTACGTTTTATTGGCCAATTTTATATTTCCTCACTTCGTGCAAGTATATGTGTGACGCAATACCATTAAATTTTATGTATCTGCACAAGTTTAAAAGTTTGTGCAAACTGTTGTTCGTCAAGCCGATATAAATTGTGTGTAGAGGTTAAGCTATGAACACCGCCAATATGAGCACGGCAACCCCACTATTTGACAGCTGTTGAAACAGATGAAACAATTTTTTGGTAACTTTTGATACCAAATTTCTGCAATAATTGTTTAAATTGCTGTTTTGCATATTACTAACACAAAAATTCTTAGTGACATACTAAATTATTTGAAACAATTTAAAAGAAAATGTAAATATAAATATTGTTTGAAAAGTAAGTAAACATGTACATGTTTTACACAAATAGAAAAACAAGAAATAAAAATCGATAGTGATTTATTTCCAATCTAAAATTTTGTGAATACATGAGTGATCTTCCAATTTATTTGGCATGAAGGTGCGCATACTTTACAGGTGCACGTTTTTATTACAATTTCAAACCGGTATTAAAATGCAAATGATAAGTATGGCCAAAGCCATAAGCTCTGCTGCATTGAGATCCTTCTGCTAATCTTCTGATTGTCCATTTTTATAAGCAATAATTTAATCTACAGAACCTACTTACAATAATTATATAAACTTTTTGTTTTTTTATTTTTAGATTAAAAGTATTGAAAATAATTGCTGTAATACTAAATAAATCGGATATAACCATTGGTCGGAACTCAAATATACCACCATTATTTGATTGGGTAATATATTTAATTCTTAATAAACCCTTCAATAATTCTAATTTAAATAATTCTGGTTAGATTTAATTTTTAAGAAAAAATAAGTGAAATAGTTTCGGGCAAATTGTTGAATACTGCCAAAGCAAAAAAAAAGCAGTATATTATTTATAAAAGTATGTTGTTGTTGTTGTAGCGGCATAAAAAATTTCCCAAATAATTCTGAGGATTGTTGCCGATTTGACAGTCCTTGGTCGGTTCCATTCTGGTTAGATATTTAAACTATCTCCCTATTTTATACCACTTAGGTATAGGCGTTGAAAAAAGTAAAATATTTTTCTTGGATCTTCGTACTGTAAAGTTCCACACCTTTATTTTTATTTATTTCTCATTTAGCTATTACTCGTCAATTAACTATACGCTTATCGTTTATTCGGTTATCATCGAAAAATTGCTTTTCACTTTCAAATTTGCCAACGCACTCCTCTTTGTTAAAAATCCCCGTGAATAAGAATAGTAAAGTATGGGATAGTTAATCATATGTACTTATATACATACACTTTTACTCCGAATACATTAATGATAATGGCTATGGCAAATTAATACAGAGAGAGTATTTTTATTCAAAATTATTGTTGCTCTCGGATAGCACGACGCATTGTCATTTAGCTTGTTTTTTTCTATCAGCTAACAGTGTTGGATGACGAAACTGGTCGCAAGTCGGAAGCGGTCTTTAGTGCTGAGTACACACGCTTGTCGGTTTACTTCTACGTAAATATTCTCGAATTACGCATGTTACGAACTTTGAGCCGATCAGTTTAGCGCATTGCAATCATTCAAACAAATATATTGTGTAATTTATGGTTTGCATTGTACATTATCAAAGTGTTAGTGTCAGTAATTTTTGCGCATACACTTCGCAAATTAATAAATAGTACACGCTATTACCGATTACGTTTAAGTATACAGTAAAAGTATCAGTTCGTTTACATTGTAAAGTGATTTGTAGGCGACTGTATTTCTGTTTTGTGTTGTTTACATAATACAAATAGATGTATATCTATGTATGCATTTGCGATTATGAGTTGGCGAATTTTCTATGTTGGTTTCATCTATCTATGCTTTTTTGACGAAGTCTGATAAGCTTACTTATTGCTGAACAGTTCATGCTTGAGGCACTTGGACCTACTTAGATACACATATGTATGTATGTATATGCATACATAGACATCTATATGAGTAGTGTCGGAAGTTTATTGGGTCCACACAGCCTTACATGATACAGACAAGTCGATTAATAAATATAGTAACATATAATAAAACTTTGTATAAACATGCATGACTAATGACTGCTGGAAATTGTGGAGTTCATTGTCATTTACACTTTATATATACGTTCATATTTCAACGTATATAGCCAATTTTTTATAAAAGAAATTCGAAAATAGAGAATATTGAGTTTTAACCTTCGTTAGTGTTTGGCTAAATATAAATTAATATCAAAGTTAGTTTAAAATAAAATTTAACTAATGAAATTCTCATTTTTCTATTTCTAGTTATGTTTTTAACGCGTAGACGGAAGTTCTTTAAAAGGTGACTGTCACAATATGATATGTGTACAACAGCAATTCATACGGGCGAATGCCATTGATAAAACATAATTATTTTTATATTTTATCTGTCAGTGAATAGCGTATAATCCTCCCTATGATATTTGTTTAAAGCCATATCTTTTATGTTGTTATTAATATATTCATAATCTAGACATTTTTTAGAACTCGCTAAAAGTGTAATTATAATATTCCAGACAATATATTACTACGCGTGAACTAATTACTTTGATATGATAAATTGTGACATACATACATATAATTCTTATAACTTTTTATTTTCCTAATTTGAATTTACCTTGACATAATGTTCAGTGAATGAGAAATGCTGCAGCGCAGGTATATTATGTCTTATTTAGTTCAGATGAGATAATATTAAATCTAAGATATCGGTTAGATTCTTTCTATCCAATGCTTTAATATACGTGTATGTATGTTATAAGTAGCTACAATGAATTTTACCGCTAGTTCAAATTTAATACTAAATTTAACATAGTTCTTTTGTTTTGGGCTTTGTGAACTAACATTTTCATTAACAACATTCCCTATTTAGTGAGTCACGTTGAAATTAATTTACCTATTTGATTTTTGTCCCCCTTATTGTTCTGATATTATTATATGTTAGAACCTTTAGTAAATTATTGGCTATATTAACTTTTAGTTTTCAATAATAAGTTTTTATCGAACCAATTTGTTGTCTTTTCATTGTCATAGTGATTGCTAATAAAACAATTATCTTTCTTCTCTTTTCCATGTTGAATCCATCTTCATAGTAAGAATTGCTGACAGGCGCATACCGATTGTCTGCACTTAAAAGACAAATTATCATTAAATTTTTAAATAACGAAAAAAAAATTGAAAAGGAAAAAATAACTGTACTCCCATATCTACAATCAAACAATCACACGTTTACAGTTTGACGTAAAGTGTATATAACAAGCGCATCTGCATATTTAATCCAAATAGTTGAAGAATTTAGAACACCTGTTGTAATTCCCAAAGTTTACACTTCAGAACTTCTTAATTTGTGTGGCATAACAGTCATTGTTAAATTTGGCTGTTACATTCAATCTTCCTCAAACTAAATGTTGGGTTATCATTGAAACGTTCACCAGGTCTATGAAATTTGATGTCATTAAACAAAAATTTTCCACCATTGACTGATAATCCTCCCGCAACTTCACCTCACAATTTACAAAAATATACAAACTTTTATACAATGTACGAATCATATAAATTCTTAAACGTCATATTCCGTGCTTCAGTCATTCCGGGAGCATTTATATTAATTTGGCTGACTGGGATGTAAGTACGCTAATCCTTTATACATTTAGATACAACATATATATTTTGATTTTTAATTTCTAACTGTAATGCACTCTGTTACAAGTAACATTTTATACGCTTTTCCATGCTTTCTAAATGATGATGAGCAGTGTGTTAGTAAAGCTTTTTTAATGTCGACATCTTTACTTTATATCGTTATTAATTAACTACCTAATTAACGTATATTTTTGCCTTAACTTTTAATTTTGTTTTTAAATTCATTTCTATTTTACCATGTTGGTTTGTAAAATGCTAGTGCATGTACAGTATTCGCACGTTTATGTGAACTGATTCAGGATAGTAGCAAAAGAGCGTGTATATAACCGTGCGTCTACTGAACATCCCATATCTCTGCTTTACACATACAACTTTCTTATTCGCTTCTGTACAAGATATTTAATAACTATCCTGATATATGTATGTCCGTGCACCATTCAGTCGATACGATTAAATGGTATTGTATTATTAATTACTTCAGTTACAGTTACTACAGTTAGTGAATAAATTATTTGACAACTTTTTTTTGTAATTCTGATATATGCTCCAGTGAGTACTCCTAATGTGTAGCATTAAAGTGTTGCGACATTTATTTAGTTATGACTTAAATTTAACTCTAAATTCTCTTATTTATTCCAAAGAATCTCACTTACTGTGGTACAACTATGTATGCTCGTATTCCTCATAATATTCGTTGGATTCCCATTAATATTCCGTTATTCTATAACATTACAAAGAGGGATTCTGTTTCTCACGTTTAGTAAGTATTTAAATCGTTTCTGTTTCAATAACTTTTTAATGTTGCACGAATTTTAACGAGAAATATGTATTATATCTCAAATAACATTTTTAAACGAATTTCATTGCAGTTACATATCCCAAAGATCTTGACCTGTCAAACCCAGCCAGTGTGGGGCTGTTTGGTACGAGATCGCTTAATCTTAGTGTGCTTGATCCGGATGCTGAGGAGCGGCATGATGGAGTGCGTATTGGTGTCTGGCATGTGCTCCCGTTACACTTATCTAAACGCTTTGCTAAAGAACTGAAAATCGATACGGTATACTTACGATTGTTAAGAATTGTGTACGGAAATATATACACTCACTCACTTCCTACTTTTGTACAGGAAACGCACGATGAATTGAAGAATACAACACTTGACGAAGACGATGTGTTAGACAAGCTAATGCCCATTCTCAAATCGGAATTCCCCGAAGTAACCGCGGAGAATGAAGCACTATTTTACGAGCGCATGCTGAAACTTCCTGGTACGATTGTTCTTTATCTTCATGGCAATACCGCTTCTCGTGGCTCGGGACATCGTGTTGAGATGTACCAACTTCTCCGAAAACTTGGCTGTCATGTATTGTCTTTGGATTATCGAGGTTATGGAGATTCCGATCCCGTTTCACCCACCGAAGAGGGAATCGTTCGCGATGCACTAACAGTTTACGAATATATCAGAAATATAACAACAAATCCTGTATTCATATGGGGTCATTCTCTGGGCACAGGAGTTGCATGCCATTTGTGCTCACAGCTAAGTTTAAATTTCAAAATGGATCTACCACGTGGAGTGGTTTTGGAGGCGCCTTTTACGAACATCCGTGATGAAATAAGATTGCATCCATTCGCTAGGGTCAGAAAATCATTATATTTGTATTTGCTTTTAAATGTTTTATTTCTTCTTTTATATTACTTTTACAGCCCTTTAAAGATCTGCCTTGGTTTGATTTGACGATTGCTCGTCCTATGTATTCGAATAAGTTACGCTTTGAATCGGATCAGCATATAGGAAAATTTCGGCAGCCGGTGATGATACTCCATGCGGAAGATGATTATGTTGTTCCATTCGAACTTGGTTACAAACTGTATCGAACTGCTCTGGATACGCGTGAAAAAGCTTGGGGACCTGTTGAATTTCATAGATTCCATGGCGATGCAGGCTACGGACATAAGTTTCTTTGCCGTGCGCCTCAACTGCCTGAACTAGCAAAGCAATTTATCGAGACTTATCGCAACGAAGATTTTTACAAGCTTTAAAATGTTTGAAACGTTGGTCTCTGTTATTTTCTCCATCCAGTACACACTGTAGAGTATTTAAGGATCTACAGCCAGGAACCAAGTCACTCAAAAGCTATAGCCTTATTTAGCAGCTACAGGAATGCCGTTCATTTCACACAGAAAAATATGTAGAAAACGTTTTGTCATAGATTTGTGTATATGCATAACATATACAATAATGATTTTAGTATTATTCGCGAAAATTAGTTACACATATTTATATGAAGATATTTATTAGACAGTTGCGGGTGTAATTATTTATGACAGTTTTAGAATACATCCAACATCATATGCACGTATGTATGTATGTATATATACGATTGTATAAAAGGGCGATATTTAGAGAGTGCATTAATATTGGTCAAACTGTGAAATTTTGTATTCTTTATTATTATTGCAAGCCGTGATTATGCCTAGGAGTATAACTATTACCAAAAGGGTAAAATAAGCATAATAACATAAAATTTTTTTTTTTTGTAAATAAATAAACTTACAAATACAAAATTTACGTGTATAGTAATTTTTATATTCGCACGGTTATATGAAATATGAGGGAATGCAATTTGAATAATTATTTTTGAGTCTCGGAAAAACTATTAACGATAAAATATGCAACGAAATTGGTAACTCAAATTAGGTTTGCGCAATCTTATTGAAGTAGTGGGTGGCGCGTTATAATGAGTCTCAAAGAAGTCTGTTATGTGGTTGCCACCTGAGGCTGAATATATGCACTAATTTGAATATATCGAATGTTAGGGAAAATATACTGACATTACTATGACTGTTTGTTAATTTTTTTAATGTATATATATTATACAGCATTATAATTTTCATTAACTCATCAAGATATGAAAAAGTAGTAGTTAATGCAACCATGTAATTGGTTAGTACTTAATTGTAAAACCCTGTGTGGGTACAGAAACTGTGGATTTATACAACCCTAAGTGCAGAAATTGCTTTTTGATATACTGTGGTTGACAGCGGTGGAGCGATTTGTATTAGTGAGTGACGGAAGGAAATTTGGTTTCGGTTAAGATTATTGGGTTAATTTTAAATAAAAAAAATATTTAAAAGAAAACGTTAAAATTGTAAAGTGATTGCAAAGTACAAGTGATCATATATGTTTGTGTAGACAGCCAAAAGTTTCCTTTTATTCCTAGAAAAATTAGGAAATAGGCGGTGCAATACTTTAGCAGACACAAACACATCGAAAACGATGTACATACATATGTAAATGTGTACCCATACGAACTGACTAGTCCAAACAAAGCGGCGTTGGCAGCATATAAACCGCAGCACCAGGAAGAAACAAGGAGATAAACTAACACCACGGTTTCAGTACTTCGTTAAACCAACAAAATAGATTTTCTATTAAATTCCTCATTTATAACGTCACATTTCCGTAAATATATTTGTGATCTATAGAAATAAATAGACTTCTGTTAGACAGAGTTTTATAGAAAACAGTATCTATCTATATATCTATAGCGCAAATTTCCTGGTAGCAGGAATAAAAAATAGCAATAAAGTTGTCGGGGAGAAAAGCGAAGTGTTAGAGGAACGAAAGGAATAGGAACATACATATATTTTAAAAAGTGCTGAGGGTGTGGGTGAAGGAAGAGAGCGCGCTTCTACACAGGTTACGGCGAAGAGAAAATTCGCCCTTTTCTGTGTATAAAACTTGGAAGAGGTGCTTCCCTCCGCTGCTTGTGCATTTTAAGTTGAAGTTAAATATTTCGGCGAGTTATGATGAATATTGCACCAGTATTCTGCCGCTACTATATACGCGGTGAAATGTGCAAATTTATTAAAATATATTAAGGGAAGGATAGGGTGTGTGTTTTTGCGAGCCGAATAAGAGCTCATTGCAATCGGGTTGGGTTTTCTTTATTCTGATTTTTCATTTTTTATCGGTGGCAATAGCGCAAATCAGCAGCAGTGGCACAGTGGATGATGGTGATGGGTGCGCATAGTCAACGTAAAAAGGGCATATAATAAAAGAATTCCAATGAGAATAAAAGAACAATGTGAATATGTATATGAAAACAATGCCAAATAATTATTAACTTATATCAAAAAGTGAAAAGGATACCAATTCAGTGATAAAATAGAAATACTAAATATGAAAAAGTGTGAAAATTGATATTTGCACAAAGGTGTTTCAAACGAAAAATTTGTGATGAAAGCTAAATCAATTATTTGTGTAGTGATTGGTGTAAAAAGTATTTCAAGGGTTCGTTTTAGCTCCCTTATGTTGAAATAACAAGTTTGACGTGAGGAATTTCGGAAGAAAATTAAAAGAGCTACTTGTATCTTCAAATAAATGCTCCGAACTATACAATAAAGGATTAACGAATATGTTATGGTAAGTTCATAAATATGCGTAAACATTTTAAATACAGTTGAGCATTTTATATATAAAAATTACAAATCGAAAATTTAAAATATATTGCTATCCACTATCCTCGGTATAGAGTGATATTTAAAATCATTCCTATCGTATTGTTTAGAGCGAAAAATCCGTATAGCTAATAGGCAAAAACAAGTAAATGTGTCCATTACCTGGTTTGCGTGACGAATATATGTTTATTATCAGAGCTGATGCCTCTCCGCGCATGTTTCTTAGTCTCTCTTGTTGCAAACAGCAAGTACGTATATAAGTGTATATGTACTCATGTACTAACATATGTATTGGTTATTTTTAAGGATTTTTTCGTCTCCTCTTTTATTGAGCTCTTCCTTACACGCCCTTTTTCTCATGTGTTAATCTCTCTGTTTTTTTTGCTCTTCCAATTGCTGGTTGGGCTGATATGATTTTGATAAAAATAGGAAAACAAAATGTTCTAAAATTTATGATTAACGAAAAGTTTGATTTTTATAAAAATTTTTCTACATAAGAAATATTAAAAATAATTAGCGAAGTACAATAGTTAAAAGAAATCGTAATACAAAGAATTTATCTGAACCCATCTGATCCTGTCGTGAATTGAATAAAGATATAGGTTTTTTCGTATAATATAACTATGACATTTGTAGTAAAACCTAAAATGGCGTACCAGTACATACATATACGCAAATATATTTAGAAATAAGTGTGGTTTCCAAAGAAGTTAATCTAACATTTAAGCCTTTAACAAATTATTATTAAAAAATTTAGCTTGAACATTTGGCTCTTTCGGTTTGCCCTTCAAAATGTTGCGGTTAAAAAATCGGCTGACTGGTTTGAATAGCGACAATATGCTGCTTTTGTTATATTGGTAAACCAGTTTTTTTCAAGTAACTGTAATAACTCGTAATATAAAGCTTTCGTTATACATAACGCGCTGGTTGCCACAAAGTATTGTAGAAATACAAAGTATATGTGACTCATCAGATTCCAGCTTGATCGCGCTTAGAGTAAACAGCTGATCTACTTCCTAGTTGAAGTGCAGTTGTCAAGTATTTCATACTACGTAGTTAGGCAGTGATAAGATCTCGAACTAAGCTTCTCATAATATGTACATGAATATGTAACTAATATAAAAACTGTCCTGCTTAGTATACCTACATATTATTGGATTTTTGTATGTAAGTGGAGACATGAATTAATACGACGAATTTGAGTTATTAGTCATTCGGCGGAAATCTTAACAGCGGTTTTGACAAATACAACTAAAGCGATATGTTTCTTTCATGACTCAATCGTGTGTTTTACCGAGGGCAGAGCAAAAAAAAAAAAGAAAAGTATTCCAATTGCATTGCCGACCCCTTGATTCTAATGTTGTGCCTAACGAAGGTAAATGCAAAGATAAGATAAGTGTATTTACTAAATTCAGGCTTACCAAATTTATCTTTCAGTATTTCAGTAGATAAGGTTTGTTAGATGCGCACAGAAAATATTTGAAATTCAACGACTATGTCCCATGATCGTCATTAAAAAACTATGATTGGTGTTTATATAGGTGACCAATTGTTATTGCTTGAACTGCATGTATGTATTTCATAAATATCTTCGCGCCCCTTAGTCGCTTCCGATTCGTAGCGTTTGTGACGTTCTTGGTTGCTGTCTTCTAGTAAGGCATTGCAGCAAAGTAGAAAAGTTCGTGCCTTTATGGCAAAAAATTATATACAAATGTGCATTATGGCTACGCCTATTTGAGGAAGTAAATCTTATGTAGGAGTATGATTCACCACAGTTATTTTGTTTACCGATAACATTTCAATACACCGCCTGGCTTCTTTTCACTTGCTTTTTCTCCTATATTCTTCATTTCTTATAGACAAAGCTGTGGTTTGTCGGCCGACACCAGCGCACGCGCTCGAGCACGCGGATGTGTGAAACGTGTTTTGTTTAGTAAACCAACGCTTTTGTTGACTTACTGCCTTTCATTTTACTTCCACTGACAGCGGCTTAAATCCCCTCTCATTACCGCTTGCCCACTATATTAGTAGGTACTCTTATTCATAAAAAATCCACTTAGGCGTATTTGAACTGTTATTTGTTGTGATGTGATCTGATTGAAGAGTTGCCATAATGGCGCTAAAAAAAAAGAACAATGAAACCTCGAATTAATGAAGAGCCATTAGCGGCACACATTTGATTTCAATTAGAATTTGGCACCGTAAACACTTTCAGCAGACTTATAAGCTTTATGGCATAATTAGTCGTCATTTAGTTGGCTCGCTTGTGCTTGCGTTGCATAGCATTACTACCTATTGCCACAAGATAGAAGTATTTGGACTTTTGATACTTCCGAGGCGCTGTTATTACTTTGGCAAATATTAGCCAGACATTTAAGGAAATAAATGAATAAATAACAACTTTTTTAGGGATCCAAAAATAACTGCTTTAGTGATGTAATGTCTCTTGCTATGGAGCTACACAAATATTTGAATTTGTCGCTACACTGGATTAAATGCAGTTAAACTTAAATAATTAAAAGGTGATTATATTTTTTGGATCATACATACATACATATGTTCAATGTATAAAAAAGTGTGAAAATTCAAAGATAAGCAAAAATGAAATTATGAGGCGATACAACTGGGCAATCATCTTGAAAACTTTGTAAACTTGATGAAATGACTTCTTTGCGAAGAGGGAAAGAACAGTGAACAGCATAAGAAGATAACAAAAACAAATAAACAACTTCCATAGCTAGTGGCGAAAATTAGTTATGTGTATATGAATGGGTAAGGTAAGCTGTTTTCAATGAGTGCAGTGAAAAACTGTGGAATCGGCAAAAATGAGGAATGCAGCAAGAAGGTAACATAACACAGGTGATGAAATATAAGACTTTAAGCGAACAACAAAAATGCTTAAGCTTAGTTCGAAATGCCGACGAACAGTTTGGCATATGGTGTTGCCACAATCACTCTGTCACGGTCAACATGCTAACCATATGGTGACACGGTGAGGCTGTGCGAAAGCCTCATGTGATAGCTCAGTGGCCAGGGATGCATGCAATTAGAAACGTTTAAAGAATTTCAAAAACACAATACAAACATTATATACATATATCATATGCTCTCCGTAGTGTACCTACATCTACATATATGTATATGCATAGTGTGAGATATATAAAATTTAATATAATATACATATGTATATTATGTGTTTTATCAAGGATATTTTCGAGAACTTTGAATAAGTTGTATTTCATTACTGAACCATTTATAAAATTATAAAATTGCATTTGAAATCTTTACTCTCTCACCCTGTCTCTATTCTCTTTTAATTTTCATTATGATTGTGTGGTTTCCCCACTGATGGTACCAACACGATTTTCTTTTTCACGGACTGAAAATTTTCAAGTAGCCACACCTCAGTGCACATAAAAGCAAAAATAACACAAGATATTAAGTTGTTGAGTCGAATAAACTTTTATTAGATTACACTGCAATTAAACGAATTTCGTCTTGTTACGTTGAGTGGAAACAAAGTGCGAAACGAAAGATAACTACCTTTAAAGAACCGAACCAGCCTTTATACAATTGGGATTCAGATAAAGGTGACGATGGTGGTGGTAGGCTCAAAGTTTAGCTCGAACCCATATTGGGTTACATTTGCTCTATGGTCTGGTGGTATATTTAATTGTTTATTACTTTAATTAAATAGAACACACTAATCTTCTCTTAACTATTTACTATTTAAAAAGTAATGAAATCTTCCGATATTTGTACGAAGTTTCGGTATTTGTGTGTTGGGTAGTATCACTAGCACTTGAGTTTTATATATAGTTTCTGTCGCATTATAAATCAAATTATAAGCATAGGATTTCAGCAAAGCAGTAAACACCAAATGTTACATATTCTTATTGTTATGTGTAATTTTCCGTTTCAATCACTGAAAAATTTCCATCAACCGTCGAAATAAGTGTACATATGTTTCGCGGATTTTCCTTACGGCATTTACTTTAAAATATTTTTCTCAGTTCACAATTTTGAGGTACATCATACATACATACATTTGTATAAACAATCGAATATTAAAATCTATGGATATACATACTACATTTGTATGTGTGCTGTTAATATTTGCAAAAACACCCCATGCTCCTCTAATGCGTTTTAAAGCAATCGATAAATATATTGAAATCAAAACAAAATCAGCGTTTATTAAAAAATGCCCAATTGATACGTAAGGAAATTGGGAGTGAAAATTAATTAGACAATCGAAATGCGTAGAGCTTAAATATCTAGTTGAAGGTCGTACTCCACGTCTGCCATGCCTCCGCGTACCATATAAGAGAATGTAACTAGCGTCACAAGAAGATTTGTCGTTCTAAAACGGAATTTTGGGGCAATTTAGCGTAATTACCAGTTTCATAACCTCAGTTGCTGCTTGCCATTGCATTACACATATGTACTCTTATTTGCATGAACCCATATATATAAGCATGTGTATGTGTGGGTATATCTTTAGTGCCAACGAAATTTCCGGTCGATTACGCATTGCCGACTAAAAATGATTCTCGTCTACCTACTTTTTCATGCTGAACATATGTTTACGATTACAAATACAATGTTTGTTTGTTCTATTTTCCTTTTGGCGATAAAAACGGCCCTTGAAGTTTTGACTTGGACAACATTTCCATCGATGATCCATCAAACAACGAAAAATGGTACACAGTTCGCATTTGGCGCGCTAGTGACTAGCGAGTTGATCCGCTGAAGTTTGGTTAGGTTCACTTGGTGACAACGTTTTTGTAAAGTTTTGTTCAATATTTGTATATTTGGTCAAATAAATACGTAAAGAGTGAAAAGTAAATTTGTAAGTCCATGCTGTGGTTCGGGTTAGTGTTTAATGAAAAGTGGGCGTAGTGGATAGTGTCGTCAACTCTGCACCTTCATAACATTCTCAGTCGCCAACGCTTTGCAATTGCATTCCATCTCATATTGCCTGACTACGTTCACTCCGAATTTGGAGTGCCAACGTAAAAGACGATACGAATAACTTAGCATGCGCTCACAGACAACGCTCAGACTTTATGAAATTACATATAAATTCGTAGATTATACATCATCAGCTGAAACAAAGCCATTGAACTTGCTAATGTAGAATCGCATGAAGATGTGGTATGTAGGTAGCTTGAAGTTTCCAACGAGACAACATTGCACACTCTACATATATACATATTGCTGTGGAAGAAAGTGGCAATTGAGGAAACATAAACACAAAACTGGTCTGACGCATGCCTCATGATCGTTTGGTGGGCAAAACCATTTAAAGAATATATACGTATATACATATATTTTGTATATATTTGTTCGAGATTGACTCAACTGTTGACTAAAATCGTGTATTCATACTCATTCATATACTCAGATATAATGAAACACAGTTCTTGGACATGTATGTTGTTCTTGTAGCAACTGAAAACATTCTCGGCATTTCATTCAAACATTTTGAAAAGTATGAACTGCACAAACACAGTTTATTTGACAGCAATAATGGAATGAAAACAACAAATGAAAACAGCGACAGTATATTTAACGGAAAGGAAAGGTCATACAAATTTATTTATGTGATTTAATTGGTTATTTGAATGGACTTGTCCGACTCTTCATAACTTTGTCATAATTTCAATCGATTGATAAATGTCAGCAAATTGTAAAGCAGAAAATATATACAAACATACGCACACTTATAGAAGTGCACCCTGCAAGTGTACGGTGTCAAAAGTATGTGAAGTGCAAACTTTCATCAAGACTTGTTCGTGTGTCGCGCAACGCCTTTGACACTGTATCGCATATTGATGCGTATCTTGTATGTATTTAAATGATAATTTGCGCACTTAATTTGTTCTGCCGCACAAATAACTCAAAATCATAGAAAAGCAATAGGGTTTTATAAAATCTAGAGATATTGAGGTCAATAAGCGACCAGCAATTGAAGGTCGCAGCCTATTGACCGACCGACTGGCATACCAACCTTCAGTTCGACCGACTGACTATCAGCCGCGGCACGGTTGAACGCACGTCGCGTTTGTAATTGACTGCGTTCGTCAATTAAATGCAATCGGCATTGCAGCTCGGTGCAGGCGTAGCTCCAATTCATATTTGCCCCTAGCCGGCTTTTTGTATTCGTCATGTGACGAATTGTATGATTTATTGCACGCCCATCTGCTTAAGTGGGCATGTCTGTATGTGTGAAGATATCCAAGTAGGCTTGTATTTACACTATAAAATGGTTATAAATGCTCGCTGCAGGAAACTTATTTCCGCTTAGCTAATTCATTGCGTCTCTGCATAAATTAATGTTTAAATGCGTTAGACATTTAGTTTAGTAAAATAAAAAAGTTTGGATTTTAAAATTTTACAATTTATGATTTTTGGAAATTTGTATGTAGGTGCAAGTTAATCGATTAGGAGTCACTGGAACGTGGTAGAAAATAATAATTGTTGATTAATTTATTCTTATGTCCCGATATATTCACGAGTGCCTATATTATCCCTGTTTCCATCAAAACAATGTACTTTAAATCAGAAAAATTCGATTTCGAAATTTCAATTACAATCAACCACTACATCAACTTTTGCAATGAACAAACGTATCCTTGACATTTCGCAATGACCGGCAAGACTGGCCAGACCTTCGTCGTCCCCTGTTTAAGCAAATCTATTGCAGCGATTGCAAGTACAATAAAGTGCGTCAATGCGACAGTGTGAGCAACCTGCTTACCCCCTTATATAAATATGTATATGTATTTACGTACGATAAATAACGAACGGAGGAAAATGAAATACAGCGAAAACTCGCAATTGTTGCATTACATGTGGCAATAGGTGCAATTATAAAATCATGGACTACACACACACACACACGCAAATATAAGTTTATTTGTAACTAAAAGGTAGAAAATCCAACCTGCCAGTCATTATTAAAGCGACTGAGAACCTCTTGACAAATTTCTATTGTCACGCCATGCTCACATTAATTCGCGCTTTTCTCAGCTGCCTAACGAAACATTGAAAAGTGAAATGCGTTGAGTCATTTTCAGTGAAAAGTGATGACTGCGTCATGATTTTATTTTGAACAACCCACTATATGGGTCATAATAGTCTTACGTATTACGAAGTTTGAGTATGACACAGGTAAACACTTAAGATACAAATGGTGAGTAAGTTTAATTTGTATCAGTGAATTGTTATCTTCTATTGGGTTTAAATACGTAACAAAATGTCGAATCTGGGAAGAAGTGTTGTATGTATTAATAAATGTTGCACATTAATTAATTCGATCAAATATGAAAAGTTAGGTCTATGTGTTTATGTATGTAACTCTCCGGTTAGTGTCGACACCTGTCGCATAATGTCGCGCGTAGACAGTCCAGCGAACAGCCAATATAACCAGCGTTAGACCAGCCAAGCCAGTCAATTTCCCATCTATGGCTATCATCTAGACGAGCGTCAATTTTAATGCGGCGCCTGTCGTTGCTTGTGTCAACGAAACCAACAAACGTTTACACTGCGAGGCATTCATGCAAAGTTTTCCTGCACAAAGGGGGAGAGATGGGGTTGTGTTGGCGACGATGGATGGCTGACGCCTCCACTTTTATTTACTAAAATATAAAAATAAATGATAACAACATAAACAACTGATGACGAGGCGAAGGTGAGTCCAATAAGCCAATCAATGAACTCACCACCGCTCATCGGACAATTGGGGTTCAAGATTCCAGTTAAATTTCTATACTGTTGTGTGTGCCAAGCGGTGGATTGGCAGTCGAATGGTAGGCAATTACGTACGTGCTCACTTCCACAATTCTTCCGTATTCCGCATTGCTCAGCATTTCACAGTATTTCTGCACTATATTTTCTGCAATGAAATAAGACCCGGTGTTAGTACTTTAAGGTTTCTTAATAAAACCATATACCGATTGCTCTTACGTTACATTGCAATATATATACATATATATTTAAATTTATGTTCCTGTGAGTGGATTCTACGAAATTGAGTGTATAATGGAGGAGTCATATCCGATCCCCATTATGAGTTTAAATTTCGGTTTAACCCTGTAACAAATTCCGGATGAACTCGAAAACATACATACCTATGTGATAGTCTTGGCAGTACGAAATATGGTAGTATGAAGTCACAAAAATCCAGATGGAGTTTTATTGGGAAAATTGCGATTTGTTAGAATTTTCCCCATAAACTCAAATTCGAACTCAGCAAATTATGTGCGTTCGATAACATAAACATATGCCTTCTAAATAATATGTAAATTCTACATTTATTTGCTTACATAACCAAAAATAAATACAGTCTTATGTGTATATATATTTCTTTTATTCCATCATGCAGAGTGACCTATTTTTGTGACGTAAGTCTTTCAAAAATTTCGGTTTTATTTTTCTATGTGAAACTAGACGCCGACATAACACTTCTTATTGCATTTTTGGTAAGTACATACACACACACAGTGTATGTCTATTTAAATTCCGTAAGAATATTCAAACTTAAATGAATGATCCAAGTGAGCAATTCTGCTGCGCTTTTCCCTTAATTTTTGGAGCATTTTACGCGATATAGCGATGGTTTTGGCCAGTGTTTTTGCTCTGACTTTGTTTGTTCTCACATTTGAAGAAGTCAGAGGGATTTAATACTGGAGCTTTGGGTGATCAGACGATAACGATTTCCAGCGACTGTTTCGTTCTAAATGTTTAACAAAAGTGTGTGACTATTTTAATTGAAAGAGGTCACTATTTTCGATGGGTATACAAGATGACGCACCCTGTAAGCACGCTGGTAAATGCATTTATTTATTACCATCATTTGTATTTTGAATGTTGCAATTTGTTAATCGTTGCTGTCGCAACACACCTTTTGTCCATTTTATTGTTTCGCATACTTTCATTTCTTTATGTGACGCTGAATGGCTCAGTTTACAATTTATGTATATTTTAACTTCTTCAAAACCCTTTCAGCAAGAGTGTTGTGGGGGTGTGTTCCTGTGCGTGCATGCCTGAGCACACATTTGGGTAAGCGCTCGTCATTTGTCGGCTAATGAAAACATCCAAGCTGTGTTCGCTGAATTTCGTCTTGAATCTACATAAAAGGAATAGGAAAATCAGGGCATATCCTTAGTGCATGAAGGACACCGCCGCACTGCAATTTCCTGAAAAACTTTATGCTCAACATAATATCAAACATATGTAACCTTACACACAGCAACGCATGCCTCCGTGTCCTCGTGCTAACCGCGACTGAAAGAGAACGTTTTCTATCAAAATTGTCGGTGGTAGCGTGTAAATAGTTTTCCTTGAAATTCTAACCTAGATATTAACTCACACGCAGTAAGGATGCAACATCTACCTATCTCAATGTACTAGGAATATGTAGCTGCATGTAAAGACCTACATATGCTTGGAGTTTGTCTAAAGAAACTACTACATAAACTTGATGATCAATTTTAGTAAATTCAATTAGTTCTTCCTCCAAAGCGGTAACATAATATGGTTATTGTTTAATAATTCACAATTAATTGAAATGAAAATTTACCTTTTAAATAATATATCACATATAATTAATAATTGCTTTATAAAATTTAGTGAAGATGATTGATTTCCAGGTAAATGTATGTATTAAGTTGCCACATTGTTTGAATTCTTATCTTCGTTTTGCATTTAAGTCGACGCCTCGCAATTGTTTTGGGCCGATTGCGTAAAGTTCACAGGTTAATGCCCGGCAAAAGTTTTACAAGCAAAACATACACACACACACATTTAAAGAATCGCACATTCAGACCAATGGCTTCATTATGTTGTTTTCTCCATGATTGCAACGCGGTTTTGTTTTTCCATATTAGTTTGTCGCATTGCCATCGTCCAACCAAAGACTCACTGGTTGCTCACTCTACACTTGCCTCCTTTCCATCATTCCGCTCACACCCATTTCAACGCTCACTTTTCAGAAGCTCTTCTTCTCTCCGCCCTCCATCTACACTTCCGTGCTCGCCTCATTTTCATTCATTCGTTCGTTCGTCCATTCATGGCCTGCGAATTCTGTGCTTTGTCTTACCCCTCCCCACCTCGGTATTGATACGACAAGCAGATTCATTCGACTCAGTAGCGGAAATCGATGTAGGCGCTAGAAAAGCTAAAATGCCCCTCCTTCGTTCTCAGCAACACACATGGTATATTATATGTTAATAGATTTACATATGTATATACCATTATATACATACTATGTAGAGTATGGGAAATTGTGTGCTTCGCACGTGAGTGTATTCGTTGATTTTTGCTTCGATTTCCTTTGGATTTGTGATTTTGTTTACCTTTAAGTATACTCGTACATATATGCATGTCCTTTCTGTAGGGTACACACTCGAATTGTGCCTTTTGTTGATATAGGTACTTCAAAGCGCCTGAGGCAGAGCTTAATTCTGTGTATATATGGATTCTATAAGAGCTTTGTTAAATTCCTCTAAATTGGGATTCACAAACAGTAGGAGCGTGAACTTGTGAGAAGATCAATAGAATATATTCATTTAAAATCCAATACTACAGATTTATTTAGCCATAGATTTATGTTAACCACTTTGTACGAATTCTTAACCTCAATTTGATATTAATAATTAAATTTTTCTATCTTTTGCAGATCTCATAAATATAATTGCTACTACTACTCAAACGCAAAACGGATCCTTGCGTTATAATCAGGAATTTATTCGACGACACAATCGCAACTTAAAAGGAAAGACTCTCACTCGAAACGCCAGTAGTTTCAAAATCAACGCCTCCTACTGCATTTAAATATTTGTATTTATATATATTCTTACGAGTTTGCACGCACGCAAAACGCTTTGACAACATCAGTAGACTCTACAACAAACACATAGATAACTATTTATTCGAAATACTCGGAGGGAGTAGTAAATTCTTATTACAATAGTGGAATAGTGGAACCCCATACTATTAACAAAGTAGTACGAAGCAGTTCAACAGACTTTTATAAATATTTTACACAAAATGAAGTAAGTACCTCAAACCGATTGGAATGTGTTATTGTTTTTATGCTTATACATATTTTTGTTGCAATTCGTCACAGCCGCCGTAATGAATGCTTTTATAGTTGCAAATTATTGATCGCAACTTGATGGCAATGACTAGAGAATTACAATTTGCGACAGTCCGTTACTATTTTGTTTAATTTGTTGTTGTATTAGCGCGTGCTCGCTTCAGCTTACTGTCGTCAATTGCGCTTGTTTACAACAATTCAGCAATTTCGCGAGACATTTCGAGTTGTAGACTTATGGAAAGGCGAAATGGTGAAGAAATACAGAATGCTCACTTTCAAATGGAAGTGATCGTAGCTAAGTTTGTTGTTCAAGGACGTTTCAATTAGATACATAACTTGTAGTCTACTCACACTCTACCTCATACATACAGAGGCTTACATAGAATATGAAGAATAAGTTGAATTTTGCGGTTCTATGTGCTTCTTATTGTTTTTTCAGTTCTTTCATAGAAAATATGTCAAATTTCTTGCAATAATTCGAACGTCCCTCATGATGTGCTGTGGGTGCGGTCTCCCAGATTTATATGTGTGTGGGAGATTTATATGTACTGCGGAAGCGGCACCAAAACTGCTTAATTCACTTAAAGCTCAACCTGGTGAGCAGAGTTCTCACCCGTCAGGCGAACAGCAACAAGGCATCACGGCAAGCAGAAGGTGGCAAACAGTACAGTTTCAGTCACAGCCGTTAACTGTGGCACTATGGCAGTATGGCAATACTTGTGGCACCGTCGCATGTGACTTCATTTTGACATGGTATCTGTCGTGTTTATATTCTCTATTCTGTTGTTGTTGTATGGTTTTTTTGCGGTGTTGGTGATGTTTGCATTATCTCATTTTCCATAAATGGCGGATAATAGAATGGCGACACAGCTAGCGAAGTCGCAAGTACGCCTATCACGATTACAAACTTCAACATGGGTGTGCCACATGATGTCCACTGGGCTTTTGCCACCTCCACAGAATACAGACTTTACTATTGGTGCACACATCCATACATGGTGACAGTGCGACAGTGGGCTGTTGATGTGCTGTTGACGATGATGAGGCGTCAAACAATTAAATGCGATATACTCGTACACACTCCTTCATGGTTGGGGCGCGTGCAAAGCCACCATGCGGAGCGAGATGGGCCAGGCAGTCGGCGAAAGCCCTACAACACATCGCCTGTTACGCGTTGCGGTGTCTATTTGCCGCAGGATACGGCACTCGAAGGACGTGCATGCGGTCGGTTGAAACACGTGGTTGGTTCGAAGCAAGCGACGAGCGTTCCAAAAAGTGTATGTAATATACCGCCAGACCGGAGAAACTGCTGTTTGTAAGGCAGCACCAACATCATGGGAAATATGTGTCAACACGAAGAGTGAGTGTGAATTATTTCAATCCGCCTCCGGAGAAAATTTAAAAACGTCTATTGAGTTTGCATTATTTAAATTTGCGAGGTTTTAGCTGTTTATGTGTTTAGAAATGAAATTTGAATTCTTGTGCTGCTTCTACGACACCATCTACAAATATACCGTTAAAAACAGTGATATACCTATGTGCCCCTTTAAGTATGCTACGAAAACGCACGTATGGTCGCCGAATTGCAGTTAGAGAGTTGGTTTGTGCTTGGCTGTGTGTGCCAGTGTACCTGGTCTCATTCGTTGGAGATATCTGGAATTCCTGTTTAGTGAAAAATGCAACTTCTGTGTACTCCAGTGCAGTGTGTAGGGCGCAATATGTGCGCCAGTGAGTGTGTGGTGTGTTGTAGTTGTTGCGGTGTTTTGTTGACTTACAGTTCCAACTCACGATTTAGCAAATGTTGTGCAGGTGCAGATGCAATAAGTTGAAGCGTTGCCACGCTCTTCGTTGCGCTCCACTTGTCGCTGAAAAACATCTTCATCATCCATGCTCGGAATCGGGCCTAAGTTGTTTCTACGTCTTGTTCTCTTTCGCTAATGAATTACCTTCTATAGGAGCCATGATAAGGAAGATTCCAGTTAGTTGGCTATGCAACTCTCAAATGTGAGTGCATCGTGTTGTTATTGTTATTCTTGTTGTAAATGTGTTAATTGATGCAAAGTAGCCACTTGAGCTTGGTACTTTATGAACACGAACTCCAAATTATTTTTATTCTGCTGTCGAATATAACTGTTATTTGGCTTTCTACATTACAAACATGCACCAATTTTAATTTAAATCCAATAATTTCTTACGAGTGTTCTCTTCCGACGCATTCAATATTCCCACTTGAATCACTTACGGTGTCTTGCTACTGCATTTCCTGAATCGTGAATGCGTTTTATGAACGTTATACAAATTTCTCTTAAATCTTTGAATGAAAACTCGATTGCAGCGGAAATAACTTGAAAATATGCTGAGGTCAGTGCAATTGAATTGAAAATCATTGATAATAAATAATATACACACGCAATGTACACCCCTGCAGAGCGACTGCACTTAAACCTTGACTGATTCTAAGCGATTTCCAGCTTCAGACCGTGAAAAATTATTGAATGTTTTCTACATTTAAGTTTTGTCATGCCTTCGCATTTATTGAGTAATTTTTGCTCCATTTTATTTCAAGCTTTTAGCTTATGAGCCTGAAACCCTACATCCCTTTCCTTTTCTGCCTTTTTATGCTAATGCAATGCAAGCTTTGTGAATTTCTTAAATAAGATAACACGCCTCGTCTTCGTTCCTTTCTAGTTTTACGAGTGGCGAAACCAGAAATGACACTATGCCTATTCCCGCTCATTTACACTCGCAGCTATTGTGGGTGTGGTGTGACTTGTTATGACATGGCTCTTTATACAGTCGCACCAACTCGACCCCAAAAGCAAATTTACTAACACCAACAAAGCGAATTGTGGCTAAATGCACAGAATGTGTATCCAACACAGTGAAATAACGTGGAAACTCTGCATAATCATCAACTCCTTTTGCGTTTCCTTCTGTTGGTGTTTACGTTCTCACTTAACTGTTGTTGTATTTGCTCATTTGTTTTCATGTCTTCTCTTTGTTTGTTTACACGGGTTTTTCTTAGTTATCACGCCTTATTTTCCGTATCCTGCCAGGATATCCAGCATATCATTGGCGCCAATATAATTCCGTTTGCGACCAACGGGCAAACGACCTGCTCGACCGGGACAAGTTGACGATTGGCTGGTCTGTCATTCGCGTCGATGACGTGGCATAAAACTTTACATTGACTGACGCCTTCCCATTATCAAAAGCTGTGTCGTTATGATTTATAAAATCAAGATTTAATTAGACTGTGTCTATGGTCAGTCGTGTAGATTTTTGCGCCGACTAAATTGTTCATTGCTCTTATAATCTTGAATACTATTGATAAAAGTGGTGTATTCCTCCGTAGCCGTAATAGACCGCTTACAAAAGCTTGGAATTTGCTCTGAATTGGCACTTCAGAGACAATGTGGCATTAAGTTGACTCGGTGTCGTATTCATGGGCTAAATAATCATCGTCGCCTAAGATTTATTTAAGCTTTAACTATGAGGCTAGAGTGAGTAAATATGGTTCTGGATTGAAGAATGGAATGTGCGGTTTAAGTTTGTTCGAACGAAATATAAATCAAAACCAAATGAGTTATATCGTGAGTATGTGCGAATATCAAAAACATTGTATGTAAAAATAAAGCAAAAACCACGGCTTTTGCATGAATAATAGCGATAAGGAAAATCAATACCAAATGCATATTAATTTACGAGATTATTTTCCACAGTTTCTGAAGGTTCCATGATGCCCGCATATTTGGTTTCATAATGCGATAACTGAAACTATATTAAAAAAATTATAATTTCCTTATAGAGCTCGGCGCTCAGTCCGAAACGCATATAAAAATGCGGTAAAATGATAAGCCGCATTCCGAGGTTAGTCATCCAACAAACCGCCGCCCATTGTGTTGTATGGCATGCGCAAAAATATATGTTTTTGGTTTACTCTTGTGAAGGACTTTGCTTATTCGAAGCGCAAGAGCCGAAATTTACAATTCTTAATAGATCTATTTCTATCTGCAGCTATGGAGTTTGTGCTCAAATGTTTGTTGATCGTTTTTTGTAGATATAATTTTGGGAGAAAACATAATTCAAATCATTTTACTTTGACCTAAAATTTGTAATTTCCAACGGTAAGAAATGGCTTAACATGGGAAATCGCTGTGCAACCCACTGCACACACATCAACGTTGAACAAACAAAGTGACCATTCTATAAGAACTTTCCATCATATCGGCACGAAACAATGTCTGAAATATTGTGTTGTGAGCACATTCTCGTCTTTATCCACTTCTTAATTATTTTTTATCGATGTGTAAATATTTCTTTAATCATATTTTCGACTCAGTCAGTACCTTTGAGCGATCAGTGATTGGCGGGAACCGCACGGTTTTTAATTACCTCTAATTTTACTTCATTTATATTCGTTTATCCGTAGAAAACGCTTTGCCCACTTCTTACAATTCTTCCACATGATATTCCATATTCATTTATTTGAACCGCATAGAATGTGCCACATATTGCAATAGCGGGCGTTGATAGCGTATCTCTTAGTTTCTATTCACATGCGGACGTACATTTTCTTACATTTTGTATATACTCGCATGTGTGTATAATTCTGTGATTATCAACTACATACTGTGCAGTACACATGCCTCCGAGTGCGCTGGCGTCTCGAAAACGCTTCCATTTGAAAAAGGCCTTATTCTTTGATTCATATTTGTACATGTTTTCACATATCTTTAACTGAGCACTTCGCCGTCTTGATGACAATGATTTTTAAATTAATATTTTTTATTGACGCTATCGGCCGGTGGCTCTGGCGCTGACTGACTTTACTCTTGTGCGAGCTTGCTCTAGCAACAGATAGACAAATCTGTCGGTCTCCTACCTCTGAGTGTATCGGTAATTATTGTTCGCCTGTTTACTTGTTCTCTTTGCCATCTTCTGCGCTCCGTTCGCTGAGTTGAACTTGTATTGCTAAGTTTGTTCATTCAAGTTGATGTCTGTTCAATCAATCTGTCCGTTCACCCCTCCGTTAACACCTTTTTATTGCCCGTTGCGCTTTGTGGTTGCTGTTTTTGTATGTGCACTTACTATTCTATGCGGAAGACAACATTAAATATGATTACCGACTGTCGGTCGGCATCTGAAAGATATGCCCATAATTGTACACACATGCGATGTACGTGTACGTATGTAGATGTGTGTACTTGTTTGAAAGACTCGCTGTCTCTCTGTGGATAATCACGCTCGCAAACCGCATACCAAAGCGTTGGTTCTCCAGAGTCAATTGATCAGCGCTGCGAGTGAAGACTGACGGCCGGGTGGTGTTCACATAGATTTCCAGCTTAGCCAGCGCAGTCTCAATCTTAGCCTCGACTCTGTCCATTAGTACATAGGGTATTCGCTGCGCGGGCTTTAGTTGTTAATCAAGTCTTGTTGTGATCGCGTTCGGCGAGCGCGCTCCGTTGTCTAGTGTCAGTTATTTGCTACAATTTCAACAGCTATTGACTGAACGCCGTTATAGTGCATATTATCGAGTCGATTGCGAAATTTTGGCAATCGAATTCGGCATACAAAATATATATTTTTAATACATAATTGAGCGGCGTTCGTTAGATTTTTCGCCAGAAATCCACTTGTGTAGAATACGAAATATAAGTGACTTGTGTATAAAATGAATTCGTTATTTGGCAATATGTTCTGACAAATAAGGAGCAACCAGTTATTGAAGTGCATTCCAAATTATAACCAAAAGAAAAAGAGTAATTTTTAAAAGTCTCAAGAAAATATATGAATCAAATACATTTTTGTTTGAGTGGGCATTGATTGTGTGATCTCTGTAGCAATGAAAAAACTTTACGCCAAAGCATCGTTTAAGAGTAAAAAACCAAGTCACAAAAATTCCACTCAGGACTGCGTCGATGGTGGTATATACATCAGCAAGCCGCAGCATGGACCAATAATACTAGCTTATCAAAGTGGCTCCGCACAACAACAGACCCCACAAAGTCTAGCGGATATTGATGTGAGCACATCAACAATGCGCAGAAAACACAGAAAGTCCACTCCCGAAGTCGCACAGTCGGCAGCCAATAGCGCAGCTGCCAGTAATGAAGATGAATCATTTTTCCCACCGCCACCATCGCGCACGCCCTCCTCAGCATCGTCACTATCCGCCAGCAATCCCGCCATCGCCCGTCTCTATCAGCCAGACGATTCCCATTACTACTACTCCATACAGGAGCTGCAACAGCTTAACATGCTTGATCATCGACACCCGCACTTCCATCGCCATCAGCAGCAGCAGCAGCATCAATTGCTACACCAATCCAACTCAGCGACAACAGCAGCAACCGTTGCGACCGCACCAACAACAACATTCTATGAGCATCATAAACTAGTGCTACAATTGCCTATGGCCGCAACAACGCCAACCTCACCCATTTATGAGGCACCGCACATAGTCAACAATTCAAGTGGTGGTGGTGGCGTCGGAGCGCGTTCACTAGACTACAGCTACAATACGCATCATCCGCCACTGCGCTCATACTTAGCAGCTGATGACATTGAGGGCAACGATTTGGATAAAGATAGCGATTTTATGTTGGGCAGTGATGGCCGAATGGCGGGGTTTGGTTCATTGCCTATTGTGGATGCTGAGGTTCATGCTAGACGCTTGGGTTCGGCATCGCCCTTGTCTATGTCGCAGCGCTCCTCCACGCTGTCGTTCAGCAATTCACGCAAATTGCAACACACGCACTCCATGCCGTCTATTTGTTTGCGGAACGACCGGTCTGTGGGGGGTGAGGGCGACGCCGATGACGATTATGGCGACGATGACAGCGGCGGACTGCAACAATTGCACGCATATAGACAACAACAACTGAAATTACAACAACAACAACAAGAAGCGCAACATAAACAGCATTATCATCCGCAAACAACGCGTCATAATTCGGTCAAAGCGAATTTAATTAGTAATTGGCCAACAATAACAGCGAACGCTAATGGATATGTGTACGTTGCAAAGAGCAGCAATTGCTGCATAAGATACTCATAGGCAGAGAATTCTATAATTAGTTATAAATGACCGTTTTCACACGGGCAATTTTTGTCGCGGCAATTCTTAGTTTTATAGGAGAGGGGGCGACGAAGAGAAGAGAATTTCTCTCTCTCTAGCTTCCCTTGGTCGCCCCCTCTCCTATAAAACTAAGAATTGCCGCGACAAAAATTGCCCGTGTGAAAACGGTCAATGCAGATATCGTTCCCCTCAATTAGGAGGGATGTGTGTGGGTAGTTTAACGCTTCAGCGCTTATGGTTACATAGATGTTCAAGATAATTGTAAAATCTGGAAATGGGAACATTTACACTATGATAGCGTCCATGTATTCCTTACTCTTTCTAAAAACTTCATATTTTAATGAAGTGAATATTATCTTAACTTTGAATCTTCAGTTGAAAGTTTATTGACCAGCTATGTTCCTCCGGCAGTTTAATGCCCGTTTGCTTAGCCTCACACTTTTATTGCTCTAATCGTTTTCTTACACTCGTACGTGTCCACCGCCGAGAACTTAATTTCTTATTTTCATTTACTTACTTCCTTTTTCTTATTGGATTCTACATTCGTTCGAGCGAGTCCACTGTGGCACGTTTATTGTATGTCGATATCCCCGTGAGTCATGGCCTCAATATGTGTTCAGCTCATATGCGCCGGGGCAAGAGCAACAGCACCGGCAGTTGTAATCTTCGTTCGCGCACAGGCATTGCCCTGATAAACACATAACACATGACATATTAAAGCATAAAACTTTTGCTCTTCTTCTTCTGTGCTCTTTCAGACATTTTTATTCGCTATGTATTTAATGCTTAAGATTGATTTTTATTTTCTTATTTGTATTTTTAGTTTCCAGTAGTCTTTTTTTTGCTGCTTGCCCGAGAAGTTCACAGTGCCAAAATGTGCATATAAATGAATGCTTGCATAGACATACATAGAGGTATCTCGCATAACCTTGATTTGCTCGAATTGGCAGCGCAACGCCTTAAATATCGCTAAATTATGCGCAATTAAATTTCAATCAGCAAACGCCAATCAACGCATGATTTGTGTGTGCAGCAACCAAAACTGCGATTTTATTAATATTTTTCATCTATGTACATCTAAGTATGTATGTATACATATACATATATTCTGTGCATAGACTTATGCATGTTGCATATCGCTGGCACTGCAACGCCAATTAGAGCTGTAAATTACTTGCAACGCTCGAGTACCTCACAAATTTCACTTGCAATTTTCCAATTTATGCGGCCATACGGGCACGTTACATAGAAATCCATAACTTATTTACTTATACATATATGCACTTACAACTAATTTGTAATTTAGCGCATAAACATGCAAATATAATTCTGGAGCGCAACGACTTGCTGGTGGCCTCCTACATATAAGTGGATATGTATGCAAGTATAGTAGTTATAAAGTTTTCACTTTTGACTCAAATGTTCCAAGTTACCAAACCTTTATTTTTTGTTTTTGTCCAACAACAACTGGTCCAACTGGGCAAGAAGTTCACTTTCGTTACACGTAACACCTACTCAGTTATGTATGCACATATGAAGTCACAAACTTGACTAATACACACATATGCATATAAAGACTCGTACGTTTTTGTCATCGGGGCATTATCATCATCATTTGTTGTTGTCAATGTCAGCAGACGCAATGACAAACGCAAAATCCGGCGCTGCATAGAAGTCGCGCTTAGCACACAAACTGGCACTGGCTTGACTTATGGCAACTCAGCAGTCAATACTAGAACTAGTCTACCATATGTTCATAGAGTTACGAGTATTTGCACTCGGCGACTGGTTTTCATGCCTTTTCTTTTCTTTCCTCGTTGCTTTTTATATTCTTTGCCTTCGGTTGTTTGGTAACTGTGTTTTTGTTGTGTTTTTTTTTTTTTTTTTGTGAACACATCAACTCGACCGCCTTCTGTGTTGACTCTTGTTTTTAGCCATTGCAGTTTTTTTCATTTCCATTTCGGTAAGACCGGGTCGTTTAGGCGAAGTGCAGTCGGTCTGCCAGACTGCTGAGTGTCGCTACATTAAATGGTTCGAAGCAAAACTGCGAAAATGCTGAGTGGATGTTTTTTATCGGTGAATGAATTTCGATACTTTTTCATGCTTTTAATGTATCTCGCATTGTTCCTGCAGAGAAAGACAACTCGGGTTTATGCAGAACAATGCTTTGTCTGTTTGTCTGTCAGTATTTTGCTCCGCACACCTATTGTTTGTAGCGTAAACGCTTATTGGCTGCGGTTGTGGCATAATCGCAGAACTCGTTTGTATTTAAGTATATCGGCATGAAATTGAGTAAACAAACCAACAAATATGCGTTTTTTTTCTAAGTCATTATGTCAAGCTTTTTTGGGCGTTTTGGACAGTGTTAATCCTTAAAAGTCTTACATATGTATCTACAATCGCTTTCATTGAAATTAGCTCTGAAGCAAAAAATATATTCGCGCATTGTTCTAGCTTATGTGTCTTGATTTACTTTATCTACAACAATGTGTTATTTTTATGCGAGTATACAACAAATGGTATGAGCGAGTCTAAAGATGTGATCGATATTTGCCATAACAATTTGAAGATTCGCGAGAATAAGCTTTTTGAAATCTACTGAGTCAATCGACGTATACACTACAACGCAAGGGATTAACGTGCTCTATAAAAATCGTTATGTTGATTTCGGTCAAAGGCCCTAAAGTACCTCGAGGGCATTCATATGTATTTATGTTGACTTGTTTTCCCAGTTTATTTCTAATAGTTTCTCCGCAAATCGCATTCGCTTGCGATTTCTGCCATTGCAACAATGCATAAATTGTTAACTTTCCGTTCAGTGTTCTTGGTCTTGTATTCATTAGAAGTTATTCATGCCATTCTTAAGCTGCGCTGGGTCCGGTGGCGAGCTGTGAGAAAGAATGGTGGGGAAATGTCACACCCCATGAGTGTGTTTGACAAGTAGGAGCGATGTGTCGGGTTTTGTGTTACACTTTTCTTACCATTGCTAACTTAAGTCCAAATATATGATCCCACCAAGTACACACATACTTGTACCTATGTATGTAGGTATTGAAGAATGCAATCGCAAAAGGTTTCATACTATTTCATTTCCTTTTAAACTCATTGAAGTTGCTGACATTTGATTCTACATATTACATAATATGAGATATTCCCACTATTCTCATGTTGTTGTTTTTCTTTTTTTTTCAGTAGTGAGCAAAGTATTATTGGCGCGCGCGCCTCCGTCATGGTGTACGATGATAACCTGAAGCGCTGGTTGCCATCGGGCACCTCGGCCGGTCTCAGCAAAGTGCAGATCTACCACCATCAACAGAACAATACATTCCGCATCGTTGGGCGCAAACTTCAGGATCACGAGGTCGTCATAAATTGTTCTATACTGAAGGGTCTCAAATATAATCAAGCCACACCCACTTTTCATCAATGGCGCGATTCGAAGTTCGTTTATGGTTTGAACTTTTCCTCACAAAATGATGCGGATGCATTCGCTCGAGCCATGGTTCACGCATTGGATGTGAGTAATTTAACTGATTTGGCAATTTAAGCACACGCTTGGCAATATTAATATTTGAATATTACTAAACTTTGCGTTTCAGGTGCTCAGTGGTCGTTTGGTCAACAACCCGGCTATGGGTGGCGCTATGGGTATGGGTTTGCCCACAAACGGGAATGGTTATGAGGAGGATATGGGCTATCGCACGATGACTAGTGAGGATGCGGCGATTTTGCGGCAGCAACAACAAATTACTGGACAAATCACACCTTCCGCACAAACCCCAACTTCACAGGCCAATCAGAACAATATACCACAAAGCCCACCGACTCCGCAGGGACATCATCGCACCAGCAGGTAAATAATCACATTTATGCGTAGTTCTTATGCCGTTGAAGGTTCACTAAAAGATTTAAACGAAAATATTGATCATATATAAACGAAAATATTGATCATATCCATCCCATTCACGTAACGGAGAAAAAAATTTAATCTTAAGTTGATATTTTAAGTTTATAGTTTAGTTGAGTTTTAATAAGAACTTTTATATAGATGATCTTCTGACTAGATTTTCTTCGCGAAACAATTTCTCATTAATATTACGCATATCTATATATTATTCTATTAAATATATATATTTTTCGTTTTTAATAATTTTGGTTAACACGTTTTTTTACTTTTCTTTTCTTTTTTATTGTTTTTTCACTCATTCTATAAAATTGACTAATTAATTGTTTCATCGCCTCCGCAATAACCAACCTCCCTTTCTGATACACACTCTATTTACTTATATTTGCATAACAATTTCTTTTCTTCTTCAATTTCATTCATTTCATTACTAACTAACCCGATACCTGTCATCTGTCACTTTTTAATTCCTCCACTTAATTGTCACGTCAAATCACATCGAAATCAAATTCTTCCTTTTCGAATTTGCCTATCCGAAAAAATCCATTTCACCACTAAAGAAATTCCCTTAGTGCTCCAGCGGCTCCGCAACCGCAGCAGATGACAATACCGCAGCAACAGCCACAGCCGCCATATGGACAGGCGGGCCAGCCGAACGGTTTGCAGCCACAGACGCATGTTCCACCCGTACCAGGTCAGCCACAGTACCACGCACCTCAGCAGATGCAACAGGCTCCGCAGGCCTCGCACGCCGTTTATTCCGCACAACAGCTGGTCAACGCCGGCTATCCGCAACAATCACAGGTATGTATTTCAACGACAACCGTTCAGCATTTGGTGAATGTGTATTCTCAGGGGATAGACTCAATGCAAAACTATTCCTTTTTGTGATCGTTTATTTACGCTTTAATTTTCTCTTTCATTTCATCTCAAATTTGTGTGCTTTACATTCTCTGTTCTGTTGTAATTTTGGTTTAAACTTGATCCTTTTACACAACTTTGGAACCCACCATTTGAAATTGGCCTTCGATCGGAAAAATCAAAAATGAAAAAAACTGAAAAATGATAAATGTACATAAATATTGAAAACATCCAATAAACTCCTGCTGCCTGTCCGCCCGCCCGCCTATCTGTAATGCCTGTTGCCTGTATTGCTTGACTTGCCATAATTTTTATCACACCAACTACCACCAACCACTGCAACCATTGCAACCAACCACAACATCATTCGTCATCATCACAGTACCAGCCCAGCCACTTTATGTTATCTAATTCTAATCCGAATCTTAATCTGCATCAATATTCACAACAGCAACAGCCGCCGCCACAATGCATACCAGGGGCGCCCCAGCCACCAATGCCGCCACCACATCAGAATGGTATCGGTGGCGGCGGCGGTGGCGGCGGTCCAATTTATGTTTCCTCATCGCAATCGCAGCCAGCGCTGCCCACATCCGTTAGCTCGAGCAGTGGCATATATGGTGGACAACCAATTCAGATGCAACAACCACAAGCTCCAAGTGGTGTATTGCAGAATGGTAGTGGTGGCGGTGGTGGCGTAGGTGTTACTGCTGCTGCTGGTGCCGCTGCAGCACCGCCACCGCCTCCACCACCTCCATTCGGAGGCATAGGTGCTCCGGCTCCACCTATGATGGGTGGTAGTAGTGTACCTCCAGCACCGATGCCGCCACCGGCAAATGCTAATCGTAGCGCACCACAAGCACCAGCTGCACCGCCACCACCACCGGCAGCAGCTGCGCCACCACCACCACCTCCGCCCCCGGCGGGAGGCGCTCCTTCAACGAAAAAAGACGATCCTCAGGCCGATCTTATGGGTTCATTGGCGGCTCAGTTGCAACAAGCCAAACTGAAGAAGAATAAGGTAATTGGTAACAGCAAACTGTTTTCGAAATAATCGTAATATCCCCATTGATTTCCAGCCATCGGCGGCACCCACAGAGAATAGCGGTAGCAGCACCTCTAGCGGTGGTAGCGGTAACTATGGCACAATCGGACGGAGCTCAACCGGTATGGCTTCCATGATGGACGAAATGGCTAAAACATTGGCACGACGACGTGCTCAAGCCGAAAAGAAAGAGGTAAACCGTGTGTCTATTTAATTATCAACTCGAAATTTATACCATTTTCAATGCACTATTCTAGCCCGAAGCCGAACCGGAAGTAAAACAGCGACCCTGGGAAAAGTCCAACACTTTACCACACAAACTGGGCTCATCATCATCGAATACGAATTGCAATGCCTCTTCCAACACCACATCGAACAGTGGTAGTGAGTCACCACGACCGATGCGCAAGCGATTCGGTAGCGCTAGCGAGGAAACGATACTTAAGGTCTGTACCATTCCCTTGCATAACATATGGTATTTTGAAAATATTTGTATTTGATTTGGCATTTGTTGTCGTACAGCAGGTTAATGGCGATGGTCTGTCATTGGCTTTATCGAGCACTGAGTTGGACACTTTAAAGGCTGATATACTGAAAGAGATTCGTTCTGAGATACAAAAGGTCAAACAAGAAATAATAGAAGGTGAGTGCTGCTTCTCATATTTGTCAATCACTTATACTCTGTAAACATGTGCGAGTCTAATAATAATTTTATTGTTTGCAGTTATAAAATCCGAATTCAATCGAAGATAAGATCGGCAACAGTCTGGCACGAGCAGCATTAGCAGCCGCCGAACGGTGATCAAAAATATATTTGTCGGTGATAAAATGAAGTAGTTGGATAGCTGGATAAATAGATGGATGGGTGGAGTGTATTGAAATCCGTTGTGGACCTATTTGTTTTAATTTAGCAACAAACTGCAAATTGCAAAATACAACAAACATTCTTTTATATATATACATATAAATATTATCTACAAACGTTTAAATGGAAAACGGAATACTTACTTCCATAATTATACATAAAGGCTAAGATAAAGAAATAACAAACATTACTCGAGCTAAAAACACGTAGCTTCGGATGCCAACTTCAGATATGTAGCGCCGCTGGTGCCAATCTAACGGTCATAACAACACAACAATATTAATAACAAGTAACGAATAAACAATGAACTGAATACGTATTGAAAATTTTTAAATACAAATTTAATGTAGTAGTAAATAATACTAAAATGATGACAGTGAAAATGATATCCCACAAAACACACACACTCACTAAAATTGCCGATGTTTTCATGTTAATTTACATACCCAAGTATGTATGTATACATTATGCTAAACAACGCGAAAAAACACTGGCAAAGTAAATAGTACGTTATCTGAAGAATGAATGCAACGCGTTGTACGAGTAGTTCATGTTAATGTCGCTTTGTGTAGGTGCAAACAAGCAAACGTTTCATATTTCGAAAATATCTCGCGAAGTTGAACCTTCGTACTATAAATTTATTAAAAAATTCGTATTAGATAAAAACTAAATAAATAAATACATACATATAAAATATTTAAGTGTAATATAACGTTGCTCGCTCCATGAATCTACACAATACACATAATATATACAAAATTGAGGAAATTATATGTTCAAACCGATCATACGATGTTCGCTGTATTTATATTACATCTACTATAGACATAGTTTACTATAACAAAAACAAAAACAAAAACACAAAACTTGGACAATTAGTATAATTATCGACATACACACATAGTTTTAGTTGAAAATGTATATTTTTTGTGCTTTATTTTGACTAAAAGGAACACTTTTCGTAGGTTATTTTCAGGTAGTTAAACAGTTAAACAAGCAAGCAAGCAAGTCTCTCGTACAAAATTTGCCAATATGTATTATTTTTGTGTATTTAACTTTATAAATCGCTGCATACAAATTCTCAAATTCTATAGTTCCTTAACATATCGCAGTCGTTGTAAGATAATTTCCCATTTTGTAGACAAAGCATTTTTAGACGGACTGCGACAAACAAAACGAAAACTGAATACTTCATTGAATCTGTTAAATCCATTATATATATATATATATATTTATATATGCTTTTGATACGAAACATTTTTAAAACACATAACCACATAAATGAGCGAATCGTTTGTAATTGAATGATAACGCCAAATTTATCATTCGATTTTTTTATACACACATACGCATGTACAAGCGCATACATACATATGTTAAGTATATGTTTTAATTTCTATTACTTAAATGCATTTTTATTTCTTTTGCACGTACACACCGTTCTGTGTGATTTATTTATAACGTATACTTCTACATATACATACATATAGACATACATACATACATGCATACATAGTTATAGCGCGATTTAAGTGCATTCATGCGACCATTCATTAATATTATATGTACTAAATAGCAAATATCTCAACAATTTGTAAAGCAAATATAATATGAAAACAATGAAAAACCAGAATAAGAAAAACTAAACACAAATTCGATTATATACCAGAAGAGAACTGCTTTCTAAATGTTACTATTACTATTATATAATATACATAATCTGATAATATTGTATCAAACGTGAATAAAACCAATGAAATGAACGAATAAAATCATTCATGGATTGTAAGAGATTAAAACTAAAAAAAAAAAATATTGTACTAAACTTAACTGTTAATATATACATACATACATGTACACGCGATTAGATCGACGCAGCGTTGGTGAGCTCCGAATGCGAATGTAAATGAATTCGGCCGGAATATTTAGCAAAGTATACTAAGTAACGGAAATTCTGAGATTCGAATATTGGAAGCTTCTTCAAATAAGTAGTGCGTAAGTAAAGTAACACTAAATGGCATAGTAAATCGAATACTTGCAGTTCATGTCTTCATTACAGTTATAAATACATTTAATTTACTGGTGATTTGAGAAATCAAAAAAATGGTAGAAACAGCAAGTGCACAAGACAAGGCAGAATTTTATTTCAATGAACTGGCTGAATTAGAGACTCAACAAAAGAAAACAGAAGAATCAATTTGACTTTTTCCTAACGGTCTTCAAAAGTAATGCTAATAGACACTGTTGCGGAATAGGATATGGACATTAAAAGAACGTGTCTTCCAGAGCCACTTATTGTGATGGATGTTGCAGTAAAATTTGAATATTTTTTAACGTTGACACAATTTAATTTTTATTTTTTGAGTTTGCATTCAGCCGCTTTTCGAATTATTTGTCTTTGACTTGCGGACACACGACTTGTCCAAATCTACGATTTCCACGCGAACGCATTCAAAACTTTCCCAGGTCGTCGGTTTGAAATTTCGAACTGCAGCGCGTTTTTGTTTCAAGTGTCAAGTATTCGGCAAGAAGTCTGCAAATAGTAAAATTGTTTTAGCGTTACCACATAAACAAATACAAATATACATAGGATATAGTGAATGCATTACATACAAATGGAGCTTGGATTTGTGCAGAAGTGTATGCATTGCATGGAAATACAGTTGTGAGTAAAAAAGAAAACCAAACTAGTGTATAAGCTTAAATAAATGTAGTTTACATAAGCACAGTGAAGCAAAACAGAGGCGCTCTATAAATCAGTTGAGAGATGACTCTAGAAATCGAAATGGAACATGTGCATATAAGCATATAATGAACGTTCGAAAGTCAAGCGTCGCCAAGTGTTGAAAACAAATACCAATAAATTGTGTGTACCAAGTGTGTACAAAGATTTCGGAGGCGTTTACCCACTTTGTTTGCTTTCAGTATTTTATTTTTGCATCCATGGCGTACTAGACATATTGTTGTTGTATACTACTTACATATATTATTTTTTCTTGAGTGATGATAACTGCAACAACAAAAAATATAGATTAAACAAATAACTGTCACATCCTTGTTTATATTGTAATAGATGTATGTATCTAATACCACTAAACACGCTTAAAATCTAAGTAATTGAATAAGTTTTTAATTTAAACAAATACAGTATAAGAGAATAACGAAAAACCAAACAAAAACAAAGCGATGATTTTTTACAATTGACATTTAATTGATAATTTAGTAATAAATAATAAAGTGTTGAATATACATACATACATACGAAGAATCTAATTAATGACTAAACGAAGAAGGATTAAATGCAAAATAATAAAGAATATGAATATTCAAGAAGATATACAAACACAAGACTATCTAAATTCATATGTACATACGAGTACTTACATATGTGGCAGCAAAATTGACAAGTAGCTAAAAGGCACAAGACGACACTGAGCGTTGCATTTCAAGATACAAATAAGTAATTCAGCATTTCGGAAGTAAAACGATTTCAAAAGTAAAGTAAAAAATGTAATAACTGGCATACATGCAATCCAATTACACACACACACATATGGTAATGCAAAAGCAAAATAGACCGAAAATGAAATAAAGCCAACAAAAAGTTTATGTAAAATAAAACAACAAGAAATGTGTATATTTCAGCATAATAATGGGTTGGGGAAGTTTCTGCAACGCGACCCGATGAACTTTTTCGAGCTGCCAAGCAAATACACGTCGCTTATGTTGCCCAAAGGGAATCTGATTTAGCCGAACAACCTAAAGAATTTATTTTTCAACGATCTGCTTTAAGCTACGAGAGTCAAGTATAGTTTGGTTTAATCCATTTTTGCTTTCTTATGTTAAACATGTATTTGAATTTCTGCAGATGTAAGTTGAGCAAACTCTAATCCAGCCCCGAATGATGTATTCGTACTCATTTATTACCATGTGGAGTATCAGTGCTTTTTTATAATCAGCAATGATAGTTATAGTGACTTTTCCATGCATGCTATTGGAATCGGGTTTTGCGATTGTTTGAATTTTAAGGCAGCTGAACCAGGTCTAGGAGAATACGTTGTATTCAGGTGATTTTAATAGTTTTATTTTTGGTTATTACATCTATTAAATTCGTTTTTATTTTCACACTTTTAATTTGATTTTCTTTTTATTTCAGTTATTTGCTCTTCTGTCAGCAGGTTTCAGGTGAAATTTGAATATTCGGTCTACCGTTAAACGCAGGAAGTCTTCTAACCAATGAAGCACAGTTTTAGGCGTAAATGAAGTACATGAAACAAACCGAAATTGGCTAAAACAGTTAAATTCAACTTAAAGCTTTGCACTTGTCGGAAAGCTCATCGATAGACTTCGCATGGTGCATAAACAGGTATTAGAAAATGGCTATGTGTGCGTGAGAGTGTGAGAGCGAGAGAATGGAAAACGGTTGTGCGCTGTGAAGGGCGCATGTGGAGAACTGGGGCAAACAGTGACGTGTTTTAGGCGAATCTGTGTAGCCGTGTGCGGTAGCTTTGCAAAGTTGCCATAAAAACAGCACAACCATTGAGTGAGTATCTGAGTGCGTGCGTGTGCTTGCTTATCTTATAGATTCTCGTTTGCTTGAGTAGACTTCAGTTTGAAATTGAAACTCTGCGAGTAAGGTACGTTCTGCGGCAAAACAAAAATATCATAAATATATACAGTGTTGTGTGATCAAAAGAATGGAAAGAAAATATTTATAATAATAAAGCAAAAAGTAGAGACTAACTAAAATGTGCGCGCCGTCGATGTTTTTCGGCAAAACTATACATGGATGTTAATGTGTGATGTGATGTGGTGTGTGTGTGTGTGTTCGCCTACAAATTGCTGTCGATTTTTTCGTATTTACTGTGTTCTAGCTTATTGCTGTGCTCTCTGCCCCACTCTACCACATAATTGCTGCTTTCCAACCCCCATTTGGTTACTTTTCGAAAATGGTTAAATCGTGGAACGAATTTCCGGAACGAATTCTATATATAATATATATGCTATAAAAAAATAAAAAAAAAAATATAAGAAAATCGAACAGCTGATATCATCGCTGCAGCAGCCACCACTCACTAAGCTGCAAAGCCCCCTTTTGGCCATGATTTGTCAGGTTTTATTGACATAACAGCGCAAAGTGAAGCGAAGGCAACATATTGATACGCTTGGTAGCCAAACAAAAACCAGAAGAATGTGTTTGCAAATGATTGTATATACACACACGTACATACTGATATAAATATGTAAATTTGTTTACATGTATAATTAAAAAAAAGATAAAATTGCTAGAAAACCTGAAAATAATTATTGTAAATCTGAAAACTCAAAAAGTTTAAATATTTACCTGCATACTTATACACATGCATACATATGCATAGAATTCGAATTTAAATGCTGAACAATACTAAATTGAATTGAAAACAAAATATGCAAAAATTATATATGAAATGAAAGAAAAGTAAAGTGGCTGCCACCCAAAAATTTAGTCATAACAAACGAATGAGTGCTATTTTTATCACCCATCAGCCATTAGCGAATTCATACTGGCGGCAAAGCGGCCGTGCTCCGTTGATATGCGCCAAAGGCATTCCCGGGCGTCGTCGTAACCCACATGATAAGCACATTGTTTACTAACAATAAAAAATAAAAGTAGAATAAAAATTTATAATCTATGCACACACGCACATACATAGTCTAAGTCACGTACATATGTATGTTTGTATGTGTGTGTGTGAGTGTAGGCACAAGTGGCATTCCGAAACGGTGTAGCTTTATGAATTCTTCAATTGTTGGTAAACAAATTCAAGTTGTTTGACAGAACTAATAAATAATTAGAGTAAGAGCTAGATGAGTTACCGCTAGAATAGTCAATGATAGCAATCGGTAATACATAATAAAATATAAAAATAAAAATATTTCATATTCTTGCAGTAAATTTTACCGCGCGTAAAATTCTGATATCTCCATCGACTATACTCGCGTAAATTCAAGCAAACTTAATGCAAGCGCTGCAGAGGAAGGCACACTGAATTCATACATATTTACGAGTTCGTGGATACGAGAGCATTTCGCAATTGGTCACAAACGGAATGTGTGACAGAAAAGCAAAAACGATAATCGAAGAAACACAAATATAATCTAACTCCAACAACAAACGTCGAATATACGCAAAAAGCGAACAATTATAGAAACAAAGCCAAATTACTTATTTCGCGAAAAAATACAGTGAACCAGCACCATAAAATATATGTACATATGCATATTGTACGAGGCTTATAAAGCAAACGAAAGTCAACATAATAAATAAACAGAACAGAAACGAGAATTCTGCAACGCTCAGTGTTTCCCTTTTGCTGAGTTTCGATACGTGCTATCGTATTGCGATATAAAAGTGCATATAGATTGGCATTGCATCTCAACGTGTGCAGCTTGTAAGCAGTAAATACATACAGACACACATAGGCGCATCGTGACCAGCGCATCCTTTCCGAACTCGCAGCAATTCAACCGGTGGCCTTGCTCCGTTGTACTCGCACAACGTTCATCCTTTCACAACGTTTAAGACACAAACTATCAATCGAGTGAGTTGTTCGCATACTCTTTGGCATACTCTTTATTAATGGCGTAGCTGCTCCCTGATTGCTTGCTCTATATCTCTATTACTTATGTACATACATATATACGATCATTTCAATCAGCGATTCCTGTGACGCTTACCACACCTGCATTTGTACATACAGACATAAATATATGTATTTATACTTGTGTAAAAACATTACCGTTAATATTTTTCGCTTTCATTTATACTCCAAATTCCCTCTAAGGAATTGTTTATATAAAATTTGCGCTTTTTTTTTGAAAGACAATTTTTAAATTTGTGGGTTTTATTTAATTAACTTGGTAACACAAAGATATTTCATAATTTGTAAATTTTTGAATATTTTTACATGACATGATGGTGAACGGACGAGTCTACAAAGTGTAAAGATTTATTGGATATATCAGATCGTTCACACAAAAGTCGCAGATTTCTTGACATTTTATTGCCTTAAATATATTGGTGTACTTATTTACTACAACGTGAAGGATGCAAAGTAACAGTAATATTTAAGTAGCGAACTGCGAGCCTCGCCAGCGCCAGCGCTTTTAACGGTTTAATGCTGGGCAATGTGTATAGTTTACGAGTTTAAAATATTTGTATTTAAACATTAAGTACATAACGGTTTACAGTTGATATTTATCTGTGCATTAACAAATCGAAATTTTAAAATAATTAACTTTGTTTTGGTAATACATACACAACTATGTGTGTAACTGTTTTCACTAACTGCACATACACACACACACACATTATCAAGACGTTTTAACATGTGTTCTTATTCGCATACGATTGTTTTAACAAATCTTCTCTGAACAAAATTTTATCATAACCATTTTAGCATTGTTTTTGTGGCGTTCATGTGAATTCAACATAATCGAAAGGCCTACATTACATATATGTATATGTATGTGAAAGAGTCTAATTAAGCGTATATTGAAAACAAATGTGTTTAAAAAATATTTTTTATAAAACAATTTGATCATATTTTTTCCTGGTTTAACTTGCTTCCTACCCATTTTCGTTGCTTTTCTTTGTGTGCTTCTTAATTTGTGTACAAAATTGTATATACCTAACTAAATGCAAACAATTTGATATCAATAAAATCCAAACATCTAATTAAAAATTTTAACTCATCCATGAACAAAAAAAAAAAACACAATTGGTGACACATCGACAACAACAAACAATTCGTATGCATAAATAACATTTTGCCAACGAAATATTTTGAATTTGCGCACAACTGAAAACTACATATGTACATACATATATACCGACGTATTTGGAATTAAACTTGGAATCACGAAACTGGTTGACGGATTTTGACCTTTCCATTGGCTGCAATCGCTGTGGAACGCATTTGGTGACATGTAAGTAACGTTATTTTTTTCTAAATTTAACAGTACATACTTTTATGATTTAACATAGAAACCAATGTATGGACATACATACCAAAAAATATAAAGGATTTAAAAGAGGTACTTTTTACTCTCCAAAAAGCTCACATTTTATTCATAGTCTAAAGTTTTTTTTTTTTTTTAGCAATTTGCTTTATTAGTTAAACGCTCAATTTATTACTCGTATGTCTTGAATGCAATACAAATACAAACAGATAATTATAAGTAATCGGTTGTAAGTGGCATTTTTCGGTTAAAGCTCCAAACTGGGTCACCATACCCACTGACAAATTGCTGCATGATGGGAAACCGTTAACAAGGAGTCCCAAACCGACTATTACCACGCAACCCCTATAATTTACACCGTTGCCACCCAACGTTATACACATACAATTCATTTTAACTTTTAAGCATACCTATGTGCATATGTATGTAAGTATGTGGTTCACTTTAATTCAAATCATACTCATACATATGTACATGCATAACTTCGTATATGTATGTATATATACAAAAATACATGTGTATGGGTATGCATGAAAACTGGTGGGGTATTTACGAAATTGCAGCAACAAAAATTATAAAAAGTTTCACCGGAATCCGGAAGTGCCTATCTACATACCGAAAAAATTGTGGTTATAAATTCACAAGAATCTAAAACTATATACGTTGGAGCTCTTTTGGATTTATTTGCTTTCAAATTAAATAATTCCAGTAAATATGTATATACATTCCCCAGTGTTAATGTGTATAAGTTTGCTAAATGTCTCTTCTCCTCTGCAATACAGCAAGTCTGTTTCTTGCACTTGTTTCACTTTTCATGTTTATCCTTCATCCTTTCGCCATTCATCCAATTCTGCCTCATTTCTTATATATTTTGTGTGCTTGTTTGTTGTTGTTGCAACTATTGATTGTGGCATTTAGCATATTCTCCACTATTCGCTACGCTACTAACCCAGTTTACCACATCAGCTTGAGCGGTTGAAAATTTCGTATCGAAGACAACTTAGCCCCAATTTATTTATGTACGAAGTTCACATGAAAATGTGTATACTCACGTGCTAAACAAAGCAAACCGTCTCTTACTATGTTGCATGAAGGATTGGCGGCGTTTAACTTCAAAATGTTTGTATGTTTTCAGACAAGTTGGCACCACTGTCTCCAACGTCCTTCTTTGCACCCTGCGCACTCTCCGTCTCCGTTTTGTTTACAAAACACACCACTTTCGCCCTTCGGCATGTACTCGTACACACATATAAATTTATACGAGTCATATACATACATACATACATAAGTATGAAATCCTTCACGATGGTATGAAAAGTTCAGTTTGGATTAAAGCTCAGAAATTGCGACGACATCCTTGCGAATACAAGAAAGTAATTTGAGTGATTTTGAGTTTGATTTTTTTTAGATGCAGAGAGTATAAATCGTTCTAAAAAGTGCGTCCAAAAATCTTAGTAACATCTCAAAAGTGCAAAGAGCTTTTCATCACTTACATATGTACGTATCTGAAGGGTTAAAGTGTAGAAGAAAACGTTTATCAACGTAAAGACATTTATTAGTCAACCTCCATAGTTCAAAAGCATCTGTCATAATAGTTCGTCATCAAATCAAATGTTCATTGACGACCTTTCTGAAAAGCCAATTAAATAAAAAGTTGCCTAAAAGCAACTAACCTCGAATTAGTATTCCTTACTTGTGCAATGCTCTGCCTTTGTTTTTGTTTTTGTTGTACTCTGTTCGCACTGCGTGGAATGTAAGCTATGCCAGTCGTTATTGGATACGGGCATCACCTCAATGATCTCACTCCAATTGCCTCACATGATCGCTTCATTATTTTATTTATTGTCTATCTAAAATTTTTTTATTTTATTTTTGCGAGCACAATATTCATTTGAATTGAACTGAGCATTTAAATGGGCAGCCAAAAGAAGAATAAAAGTCTTTAAAATGCAAAAAAGGATCGCACTCAAAGTGATCTCGTACAGACAAATATGGACAAGCAACAAACTCATACACACTTAAAGGTGTTCAGACACACATTTTCGCTGACAAAATCTAATAGAATTTCGAAAAAAATTACAATGACAATTCGTGCCAAAATCTTTCAGTAATCGAAGAGACATAAAAAAATTGAGACTGAGTGGTGACTTATTGTGGAGAATCTTTCATCGAAGGGGTTTGAACGCTGTACTTGCAGACCTTTACTATAGTTGACATAGATTCGGTGATGTTCTGAATGCTTTATACATACATACATGATTTCTACATGGAATATACATACCTAAATGCCAACAAATCAATATTCACATACAATTTATGTAGCCTTGTCTATTCTAACCTCACCATCAGAGGCGCTAATAGAGTAATTAAATAACTCGTTCGCATCAAATATTGTAGATATAGGTAAACCTATGATTGCGCCACCTATGGAATGGCATTCTTCGACTCACATTGCTTATTAAATATTCATGAGGAGCATGACTCTCATTTTTTGCTTGACACTCAGTTCACCGGCCGTAACAAAAGAATAGAATAACCAGAACTTCCCGTGTCATTTCTAAGTATAACAAAGGTTGCAAGTTCAACCGTGTAACGAGAATCACGAGCATGATGTACATATATACACCCGATAGTAAAATGAACTGGTTATGAACTAGTTTTTAAACTAGTCCACACATCTAGTATGCAGACTGTTCCTTTTTCAAGGCAAAACGTTTACTTTGCTAGCGAAAAGGGCCGTTGTTTTACAAGTTGTTGAAATCACTGAAAGAGCCAAAGGCTATCACAAAAATCCCGAGTTGGAGAAGTGTTGGAAGCATTGCTGGCATAGGTGCATAATATCAAATGGAGAGTATTTTGAATGCCACAACATTAATGTAGACGAATGAATTTTCGTTTAGCAAAAATTCCCGTTATTTTTTGAACACACCTCGCATGTACGAATGTTTAAAAATAGATTCGTATGCATGCGCTTTGAACTCAGGAAAAATTATGTTTTCATTTATATTTGCCATTTGCCATTTATGTGCAGCGAAAATTGCCACAAACGCTTGAGTACTCTTCATTCATAACCATTCACGAGTGGTGCTGCAGAATGCTTTACATAAGCTTTCACATACATACATACAAAGGTGGCATGTAACACAGTTCATAGCTACATGTGCTCTGTCTGCCGACGCGAATGTGAATATGTCACCGAGACCCAGTTTCCGCTTCCGTTGGGTGTGTTTATACTGTTGAATGTGTGTGCGTGACCCAGAGGAGACTGAAATTTATTAGATTCACACATGAAATGCTTTCTTACTCTCCGCTTCGGTTATGGTTATGTGGTTGGTACACCATGGCAATCTCGAGGCATGAATTTATATCGGCATTTATGTGCAAGGATATTTGTGTTTTCTGCAAAGATTAAAAGACAACTTTAAATTGTAGATTTGCTGACGTTATTTTCTGTATCAAGGCTTTCGAGGCACAGTTGGCGTTTTCAAGAACTTGAAAACGTGCATTTAACGCTCATGAATACTCAAGAGATCTATGTGATTATAATCTACATATTCTCTAATAGATCCGTTTCTTGAAGTTGTGTGTGCGAGTGTGTGAAGTAATGGAGTTGATTTCGTCGTAGAATTAATTATAACTATACTCAAAGTTGTAGATATTTATATAATTCTATACGTAAACTAAACAATTGAAGAACAGGTTTCAGTAATAATAGCCCATCACGAGTTAAACGGAGCAATTACCTCAATTACCTAGTACTAAAAGAAAACATTAAGGAAGGAAAATTATTTGCGGGGCTCACTGAGTGTAAATATAGATACTCTATACTCTCAGGTTAACAATAATCATATATTTATAGTCTTATTTTTAATAATTGTTAAGTATACAGTGAAACCTGGATTAGACGAAACCTGCAAAATAAATTGTAAAGTAGAATAACAAGCTCTCCGCACTTTTCATAATGATTAAACCCATATATTACCACCATATATAGTATATTATGTACCATGTATTACATAAATACATATGAGTTTATATAAGTATAAGCGTGTAATTAACTGCATGCATCAATCTCAAGTCAATCAGTGAATCGTTTTGTCCTCGTTAAAGCAACTGTACACTTCTATGCCTGTGCATTTACAAATGTGTATGTGTGTCTGTTGCTTATTGGCAATTTTGCACTGTCAACGCTGTAAATATAGTCTTCACACGCAAACGACGTTCCACAAATGATTGCAAATATCAACTACAATTGAAAACTCGCATCCGTACAGACATATGTACATACATATACGCCGTGAAACTGTACTCGCATACTGAATTACTTGTTTTTTGTTGTGTACTTTAAACTTTACACCTGTAACCGACTTGAGCGCTCACAAAATGCTGCAATGTAAATTTCCAATGGAATTATTAATGATTGCACAGACGGCGGCATAAAGTGCTGAATAATTACACAGGGGTTCAATATACTTCGCGACATTGCGAGTACTGCGTGGGCTCGAGTTTATCGAAAACTTTGCCAGGCAATAATAACATTCGATAGACCAGACCACAGCGTAGAAGGGCGTAGCTGTTTGAATAATACAAGAAAGGGGCTAACTTAAAACCCATTTCAACCTATATACGCTATATTGCATTGCCTACAAATACCATCTTAAAGCATCAAAATGAAAATATTTACTGAGTTCTTCGAAATTCGATAAAATCAAGTTTTGCCGTTTTTCCATGTAGGCACAGATATGTCATAAATTCTTATGTATATCATTCAACTAAGCGTTTAGGCAAATTGGGTGAGTTGATATCGATTTTTATCATTCCTTGTAGACAAGCGAATACTAACAGCCAAATGAGAAGCGTTTTGTATTGACAAACGTTTTAGCAGGCTCGAATTGATTCTTAGATAGGTTTTTAGTAAAAATATCCAATTCAAAATCCATAAAATTCATAAGTAATGTGCACACAACCTTAAAGAGTAAATGAAAACCCCGTTAGGTTTAACAGACCTCATTTAGTCTTTTTATAAGCTTCCATTTTTCCTACACCTCTTGTGCGCTAGTTAATGTTCTACGGGTAATTTTTTCACCCGTTAATTTGTTGCTTTTGTTCGCCGCAGTCTGCCTAATGTTTGCAAATTATACTCGTACGCAGTTTGTGTTTGAAGTCAAGTGAGTGTTAGCACCCTAAATTGTATCGAATAATGTTGGTTACTCATACGCCCCGTGAACGCTGGCTTCATCTATATAAATATTAATAATATTAATTAACTTCCTAATAAATGCACAAATAAACTATTAAAGTACACACGTGTGCGCAATGCCTTTACTTGATACGATACAAACTGATAACTTTCTGATCAAATGAAGACCTAGTCTAGCTGACTGATTCTCGTGATACAATGATGCTAAGTGGATTTAGAATATTATCTCAAAAGATGACTCAGTGTCCGATTCAGTGGATGATTTAATTATTATTTTAAATGAAAACACTACACACACTTGTGTGTGTTCGATCAAAAGTCAGCGCTGAAATCATTGATGCGCGTCGTGGCAAACAACTGGACACGATAGAGCTACGGCAAGGGAAGGTGGTTATGTGTGTGTTATGGGTTAAATTAATAATTTTTGAGAGTTTCATAAGTCAACGATGTGATGGCCTTGTCGCATGATTAAACACAGCGTTCCGAGGGCTGATCTTGGGCGCAGATAACATTGTTGAAGCTGTGTCTGAGATTTTGTTTTTGTTTACACATATTCTGTATGTACTTACTTATATTTTCATGGACAGTTGTTGTTGTCAAGGGATTTAGATTATTGTGTTTTTGTTTTCACATTTAGCTAAGCTGTTATTATTGTATTAAACCATTAATATGGTTGTTGTTGGTATTTAAATTTGTTGAAAATTGTGTTTGAATGCAACAAATGCCCGAATGTGTTCTATATGTAGTACTCGGTGAAATACAAATGAAAAGGTTTTATGTAGCTTTGAGAACGTGTCTTACGCCATTTGCTCCATTCGTGATCTAACAAAGTCCTTTCTACGGGTAACAAAGCTTGGATGTTTTGCCAGTTTTGTCACCTCCATGACCTCATTCCTTTTATGTTTGCCAGCGAACCAATAGCTGCGGTATCTTATCCTTCTGCTTGTGCTCATTTCATTCAGTAAACGTACTGAACCTCATGCAAACATCCCTTTTGCGATAACTCTTGTCTGCGCCTGTGTCTTGGAGAGTTCTTCAGCATGTAAACGAAGCGTTTATATTTACTTGGCCGGCGTGTTGTCACTTTTAGCTGTTGTTAAATTGATTTTATCGTTAGCGCTTATACCCGTGTGCCGTTATGCTGTGCTAGTTTCGCGCAATTATTTTGATATACTTTGTGGTTGCAATTTATGCAAACGCACATTCATACATATTGTTGTATACATCATATACATTTACATAGAGCAAATGGAAAATATGTGCTACACGTTTCGTACGCTTTTCTTTGCCAACTTTTCACTTAGTCGAGGCGTTCAGAGCCTAAGCCTCTATGAAGAACTGAGCCCCCTCGTTTTTGTCTCTTTGTCACATTGACAAATGTTTGGAATTTCTGGCAGTCGCTTACCATTTTGATGGACTTTTTCGTGCAGTCTATTGTTGTTGTTGTTTTGATTGATAAGTGTTGAATGATTCGCCATGATGAATGAGCTCCAGTATTCAAATTTGCAACTTTTATTGATGAAATTTTATTTTACATACTCAAATGCATAGGTTCATTAGTATTTTTTTTTTTTTATAGTAGGGGGAAGCATCGAAAGCCGGAGTGCGGAACTTTAATCCGCTAAACCTAACCTACTCCCAACACAAGACTCTCCCACGGGACTACCGGATAAGGTATTACTTCGTGGGAGTGACAAGACATTTTAAGTCTCCTCTATAGCGCGGACTGACTGACGCCTAATCTGTTGGAGATGTCTCAGTTCTGTCATGATTAATGCTGCCGCTTCGCTAACAGCTTTCCATTTTTTAGAGGACTGACACATAAGTGCAGTCAAATTTTCCACCATTAAGCTACCACCTAAGTTTGTTTTCATCTTTTCCCTTATATTTGAAAAGCGTGGACAATGAAAAAATACGTGTTCCGAGTCTTCTACAGATTCTACACATATTGGACAATACGGACTAACATCATAACGGAATTTGTACAGGTAGCTTCTGAAGCACCCGTGACCACTTAATATTTGGGTCAGGTGGAAATCCAGGTCCCCATGTTCCCTATGTGTCCACGAATGGATGTCCGGTATTAGTCTATGGGTCCACCGTCCTTGGTTGAGGTTTCCCACCGTTGCTGCCACTTTGTAATGCTCATTTTTCTCTCTTCTAGTTTTTTAGTCTCAGAGGGGGGAGCTGATAGTTTATACAGTCGAGCTAGTTCATCACCCTGGATATCAATAGGCGGCATGCTGGCTAAAACTTCAGCAGCATCACTGGATATGGTTCGGAAAGCACTAATTACTCGGATTGCCGACAGCCTATGTACTGCGTTAATTGGTCTAGCATACGCTTTAATGTCTAATGCCTGGATCCATATCGGAGCCGCATACAAAATTACGGAAATCATCGCCTTTGCAATTAACAGTCGTCGACTGGAGCGGATGCATGCTCTATTCGCCATCATTCTAGATAGAGCGTTATATATTTTATTTGCTTTGTTTGACGTGTGCGCCAAGTGCTCCTTTAATTTAAGTCTAGAGTCTAGTATTACCCCCAAATACTTTAACTCTGGTTGTGAAGTAAGTATGTGTGTGTGTGTGTGTATACTCATGACCACAGAGCTCATGACCGTGCTCGCAATTTAGCTCAGCTATACAAATATACATATGCATGTTTCTAAGTATGTATGTTTGTATGTGCGCATTTTTAAAAAATAAATGAAGTTGCTTTCTAAAGTGAAACTTTGCCCTGACCGCCACACTAAGCTGCACTGCCACTAAGCCTAATAAGGGCTGGAACTACAATTTTATTATTCAAATTAAGAATACACTAACTTTTACCGTAATCATAATTTCACTACGATTGCAAGCAGCTGCTATTAGATCGGCGCTTTACAACTGCTCATAATAAACACACTTTTATATAGCAATTATGTTTTTTATTATTGTTGTTGCTTTTCTTTTTTCCTTTCATTGTTGTGGCACAATTTCGAAAAGAAATGTAATTTGAGTTGGCACACAGAGTTTGTTGGCTTAGCTTGGCTTAAATAACGCTCGTTTGTGATGTGTATATATTCGTATATATGTATGTATGTATGTATGTTGGAACATATGAACGTGTTTGTGTTTATGTGTGTTTGGTTTTGGCTTGAATGGATTTGCTTTCTTCTGCGGTTTTCTTGAATGACGCAACAAGTAGCACGCCTAACATTAAAGTGAACTTTCAGCTGCCATCGCTGACTCTTCGCAGCGATGTTCTTGTTGCTGTCGTTTTGTTGCTTCGTAAACACACACTCACAAATATGCTTTTGTTGGCACAACAATTGTTTGAGCCGAATGAGTGATGAATGACTTTTGCGATTTATTTCGTTGTGAAGAGTTTGTGGCGAAGAAGCAAAGAAAATCGAAATTTCACAGTGCAGTTCCACAACAATGCCAACAACAACTGGAATTAAAGAGTCAGAATATTAAATAAAGACACTCCATCAAAACAATCTAAATCTTCGCTTGCTATTTTGTACGTTCTCGTATTCTAATCCATACCTATACATATATGTACATATTTACAAGTACATATGTATTTATGTATGTATGTATGTAGTTATATATGTATAAACAGTGGCAGGTTTTTTGGTGGCGATGACGTGATTATAGGTGTGTTTGTCCAAAAAAAAAAAATTTTGCGTTGGTCCCATTCGGGTTAACTTCGCAATCGCAAAGGCGACTGAAAGCAATTAAAGCCTCCTTCCCGTTGTCCCCAAGTGCACTGGATTTTGTATAAAAATTACTTTTTAATGCCTTACTCTAGAAATGCCATATGAACACATACAACAAATACATAACATTGTTGTTAATTTAATTTTGCGCTTAAGCTTCTGGGTGTGTCCCAAAAATAGAACTCACACACCAATCAAGTTAACTGCGAGAGTGTCATAAAAAATGCAAAATTTGTGATGGTTTTTGGTTTTTTTTTCTTTTGTACTATTGACTCACATTTTGCGTCGTTTCGCAGCGCCACTCCTCAGTATGCTCGAAAGGTCAACCCGATAAATACTATGTACCCTATTATGTCAGCACTTTAATAATTAAGCATAAAGTAATTGACAAAGGAGAAATGAGAAATTAGAAAAAATATTTGCACACATCTGCAATGATAAATGGTTTAGTTCGAGAGCACTTCGGATCCACGAATCACCGACCCATCACTGGGTTATAATGGCCAGTACCTTTAAATTAATTAATATGCGTGTGTATATTATGAGTACGAGAAGGGAGTTATGCACATTTTTGGACTAAAAGAATCTTATTTATTTTGATGTTTCTTATAGAACAAACTTTTGTATTTAAATTATTATTAAAATTTTGTCAGTTGCAATTAGGTTGTCTTCCACAGTCTCTTTTATTTTTATTACTAAATTAGTTTCCACAAGTTGTTGTTGCTACCATTTTTTTCAGAATCATATTGGCCTATTGACTTTATTAGCGGTGTCCCAAACACACAAAGTCACATTTACTGAGCCACTGGTACATACATTCTTAGTTTACTCGCGCAGCTACATACGTGTGTGTGTGTGTGTGTATATGTATGCTCGAGTATTAACAATGCCAATAATTTTAATTTTATAACAATAACTGGAACAGCTGCAGTAGAGGGGTACGCGCGGCGGGACTTAAGCCAAACAAAATGTTGGCCATTATTTTATTCAAATCTTCTCTCTCTTTACTTCATATTCGCCATTATTTCGTATTTTTTTATAAAATGGATTTTCCATGCTTAAATAGTGCCGTGATTGTGTTGTTCCCATTCTCTCTCTGCGTCAGCATAACTCGATTTTAAACGCTTGCGCCGCGTACCAAAGGTCATTAGTCTTCTAACAGTGTGAAATTGCCTCGATCTCAGCGAAACAAGCAAACCTTTGGACTTTGAATGGAACAATGGAAGTGCTAATAGCAACAATACACAGTACACTGCCAGAAAAAATGAGAGAGGAGATCATTATTTACATTAAAATCGAAAATGTTGAAGTGAAAAAAGTTACTATTTTCTTTTAAAGTTAATTTTATATCTCAGCTGTTCTAACCCACCATAGCAGTATAAGTAATACAAAATATTTGGCTTTCGAAATGAGTTTCCTGCTGTGCGTCGGATATTCGTGGGTGGCTTTAAATTAGAATTCGTGTAAATAAAGTGGCAAACGTCATCGTGATGACATCAGTCAGCAACGCTAACACCCATTGTGCTGGAATGTAGCGTTAAATCTGTGAGGTGAATATTGTCAACAAATAAATGCGCATCTATAGATATGTACTTTGCTGGAGTATTTCTGAAAAAGACAATACTGGCATCAGCACTTTGGAGCAGATGAGAAGCATGAGGGCCAAATAGAAATCAAATGTGTGAAAGTGGCAGAAGTCTTGAAAAGGAAACTCAGTTTCGATTTATAATTCACCATGAATACATATATATATATATATATACGATTGCATATATATATGTGTTTGCATTATATTGAATAATTTACATAGAATTGCTTGATTTTGTGTTTAACAATTTATTTATTTGTTGTTTGTTGCCAGTGTTGTTGTTGTTGTTGCATGCTGTCTGCAACAAGTGCCAAATTCATTGCGCCCATTGTTCATTCATTCAATATATCATGTAAATTGTTTGTTTTACATCAGCCAAGCATCTTGTGTTTAGAAAAAAAGAAATAATTCACTCACAAGAATAGACATTTGGCTGAAAGAGATTTCGCAGATACCGTTTTGGCAGCGCGTTGCTTTGGTGCTTGCACTTCGTTATTATGTGAATAGAAAAGAATATGTACATATGTATGTGTTTGTGTATTTGTGCCAGTTGCAATAAGAACTGTGCAACATGCTGCTGACAGCGTTCAAATCGTCTGCTTTTCATATTAAATATTTGAAATCCAGTGAATTGACCATTATACGCAAATTTATACAGCAAATCAATTCCTGTAAAAAAAAAGAATTTCGCCTATTTAAATATCAAGGCAACAACTGATTGACGAAGAACATGCCTTATATATTTCAAATGTATCTAAATAGTTTTGAGGAAAACCGCAGATTGTAGAAAAGATATACATATATATGTTTATCAATACGTCGAACTGCGGTTTCAATTTTGAATTCGAAAACGCATTTCAATACCATATCAAGGTATACTACAATTAAAATTAAAATTTTAACATTCGCGAAATTGGTTTGATGTTTTTTTTTTCAAAAACGAAAATTCCCGTCAGTTTTTAAACACACCTCGTATTTACAAATGTCAGTTCTATTCATTTGGAATTTCGAATCAAAATAGTTTCGTGCTTCGTCCGCCGAAGCTAAAAATAATCATTTCATTGACTTAACATTCTTTAGCTGCTTGATTTTGCACCAAACAATGGGCTATTCAACTGCATCCAGAGATTCCAAATTCTTAAAATAGTTTTGTCTTTGTCATTAACGCTGCGTCAGCTATTTTAATGCTCTTGAAATTAATGACTCTGTGGGAAAAACAAAATTAGTTTCATTATAGTTGCCGTTGTTGTTGTATCGGCACACGAAATGTCGCCAACTCCACCGGAGCCAAGACGATGTGTTGGAATCAAATAGTTGAAATATTCGAGATGAAAATGTTTACTTATTTGTATATAAAATCTCTACTAAATGTATTATTTGGTTAAAAATATATTTAGAATCAATTAAAAACTCTACAGCTGCCGCGAAAGCACATATGTATATAGCAGCGAGAATAGACTATTTGCCCGTGGCGTGTGTCCAAAGTGTGTCGTTGTGCACATGAATTACGTCATTTCGAAAATAGTGAGCAGCCAACGATGATGTAGGCAACGATGCGGCAATCGCTTAACTCACACACACACACTCATCCGCCGTGTAGAATTTATTTTCGATTTTAAAAAGAATGACGTCAAAACTAAGAAGGTGTAAAAGTGGCAATAGTGGGCCGCCCGCTTCCGACAGATGTAAACTAACAAACATCCTGTTGAACAACATGATCTGCCAACACACACACAGGCTGACGAATGCAAGTTCGGTGCTGTTCGAACAGATGGGAAGCACTTAAGTTTGCGTTTCGTGCGACGCAGCGACACCTTCGCTTCCTTATTGTTTATTGGTCATTGCTTGCTAGGGAGAGTTTTACAAATCAAAACACAAACGAATTCAGAAAGCTTTTCCTATTTTCCGAACACGAAAGGCCACCGCCAGAGTATTTATCTCTTTGCGACGACGCACTGCTGCGCTTCGGTTCGCCAAGCAATCGCGAGCTGCGAGAAATGCTAGGCGGTTGGGTGGCGTCTTCTAAGCTCCATGCGCAATCTCTGCCGGCTGTTCTCCTGCTGCTCGGCGCTCACCAACTCTCTTGGCACTGCCACCGACTATGGCGGATTGCTGCCGATCTTCTTCTAATGTACCATTCAGTTTGGTTTCGCTTTGCTTTCGAAAGGTTTTCAATTTGGTTTCGTTTAACACTCCTCAGTCGGTTCGGTTTGGTTTCGTTTTGTGAATTTCAGTTTGATTTGATCTAATGAAAATTTCATAAATAAGCTAAGTGAAATCGGAAAGGCGATGGCTAAATACGCAATCTCTTTAACCCAGCGAAAAGCGATTTTCCCACGAAGCATTTGTGCAATAATCACTTGTGTATAATATGTTTCTAAATACATACGTATGTCCATTTGTATGTGCTCAAAGTGTGTGCTCCAGTTTTTCTGAATTCCAAAATAGCAAAACAACACAGATTCATAACATATTTCAATTGTGAAAAATTCATCAGCTAGTGTGCTAAAAATAGCCTGTTGAAATCTTTTTGGCTTCCATATTAATTTTCAGAATAACTTCACTCGCCGCGAATCACATACACTTCGGCCATTCGTCCGACCACTTTTCGTCCATAGCATTCGGCATTCGGTCAACGAGAGTTTGGCTATTTTCGCAAGTGAACGTGTGTGTGTGTGAGCAGTTGGAGGATCCCCAAATGTGTTTTGACACACAAATGAAAATCTCAAAAGCTACAAGTGAAAATGATAAACAGTTTCTGAAACGAAAGTAAAGACTCTACGCAAATGTACTAATAAACAAGCAACAAAAACGAAAGAACAATTGGAAAAATAATTTATGAAGCGCAAACATTTTGAAAAATTCGTTTAGGTGTGATTTTGTTTGTTCGCTGTGATTTTCATTTTTTTTTTATTGAATTTATTTAATCTTCTTTGAGTGGAGCTAAAGAGTACGCCGAATTTGAGACGGTAAACTTTTTTCTTTGTTAAATTATCTTTACATTTGCCCGCATGACCACATTAAGACCAATTTATTATAGGAAACAGTTAAACAAAATTCATTGATGGTTTGGAGACATAAATCTTTTGAGAATCGCAATGGAGGACTGAGAATAGAAAATTGTTACTACACATTACTTCGGTTCTATCCAAGTTCCTCGGCAGGGAATAACAACTTTCAGAAAGTATTACTGCCTTCAAAACGTTTCTTATAAAACCCTATGATACGTTTTGGAAGAAAAGTTCTGAATTTTAGTTACAGAGTTCATTAAATGCTTAAGCTATTCTTAACTTCTTACTTTACATTTATCACTTTATTCTCTTTTATATCGATTTAAATTAATCAAGACATTAAGTACTTAATTTTGACTTCATTAAGACTTCATCAGGTCTAAACTTTATTGACATATGTAAACCCCTTATTTTATATCTAATTACAGATATGATGCGTAAAAATTGATTTATGCATCTGCCATCGCTTTGAATTATGGATTTAGCAGATCAAATCGATGATTATATTTGTTCATTTGAAGGAATTGGTGATTTAACAATGGACTCACTAGCAATGTTCATATTTATCTGGGCTGTATTGGCCCTCTTCTTAGTATGGCTGTGTAAATTTTTATATAATAAATATGTGGTAAACAACAACAAAACGCCGACAAGTCAGACCAACAGTCGGCAGAGCAGTGTAGCGCCCGGCGCCGCCGCTACAGCGAAAAATGAAGCCAGCAAACGACTATCCGAGCCGAGAGAAGTGATGGCGAGCAAAGCAGATTTCAAGGTGGGCAAGAGGAAATCTTATAACAGAAGAACTTCGAAGACCAACATAAAACTGTTAACAATATGTATGTATGTTTTTATTGCAATTAGGACTTAGCTGCCAAACCCGGTGGCGGTGGTGCACGCGGTCGCGCTCCAAGTGGCGGTGCTGGAGGTGCCGCTGGTGGTGCTGGCGCACGACGCCGCATGGTGCGACAGGGGTCAACTGGACCAGAAAGCCGCAAGAAACGCTACGTGCCGCCACCGTCCAATGTTGTTGGACCCGAAACAGTGAGTTGTGCAGCAGAAAATGGTTTGGCAATTATTAAAACTGTACATGCTTTCCTCTATAGACTTCCGTTACTTGGACCAGTCAAGTGTTCCGTTGGCTTTACAGCGATCTTGTGATTGTCAACGAATTGTTAACCTCTTGGGTTATAGCCTTAAATGAGACTCTGAAGAAATCGATGGAAGAGGTGAGTTGCCAAACCTTTTTATTAAAAAAACATTAGTTTTCAAAGAAACCGGATAGTTTACATTTCCAACTAATTATCAATAAACAGCAACACATTGTCTACATTGTTAAGTAAATTCGATGTAAATTTTCACATAACTTAATGCTAATTCTGTGCAAATATCTCGTATGAGCGTAAGGAATTCTGTATGATCTCATCAACGCCCAGCTTATCGATGATATGTTTAAGAACGTGCCAAATGCGGCGCTGAATATATTTCGCAATAAAATGACGTGTAGAAAGTTAGTTGGGGCTATCGACACTATGATACGCGACACTCTTTACCTATAAGCTGAGAGAACTTTTGACTTATATATTCGTAGTAGTTGTTTTTGTTGTGGCCTGTAACATTATTATTTGAATAATTGTGCATCTTTTTTTCGAATTAGACGAAAATGTTTTGATTGGTATCTGGAAAGAAAACATGTGCCACATTCTCTCTACTACGAAGATCTCAGACCTTGTATGTCAAACTGAAAGATTCGTGATTAATCGTTAAAAAAGTGTTTAGAGAAGTTAAGAAAATTTCATTAATGCTTTTCTAATGTTTTTAAGTTTCGAAAGTGTATTCCAGCCGAACTATGAGATCATTTAGCTGACTAGTTTTGTTTCATTTGTGTATTCGTACGCTTTAAAGTATTCTGCCGTCATTTAGAAGAAACTCAAATTGAATCATGCATTACGTCAGATATATTTTAATTTATTATATATACTCTGAAGTATATGTATGTATGTGAACAAAGATATTTACATTCATAAACACGCTCGCCAAATTTAGACTCAGTTGAGTTTTATTTAGAACGAAGAGAAACAATTAAAATAAAGACCGGCTTGTAAGACAGTTTCGACGAAAGCAAAAATCGAAAAGAAACTAAAATTAAAATAAACATACATAAATGTAAAAAACCAGAAACACCACAAAATCGGTAGACAATTTACAAACATACAGTATATATTGTTAATATGTATGTAAATGTACATGTGTAAAAACACAAAATGAGTTTAATGTTAACCTTGGCCCCGGTTTCAGCGCATAATAACAAAGAAAAAGGAAATAAAATAATAACAACAACAATAAAATTGAATATGCACGGCAAGCGATAAAAGCTATAAAAAACAGAGGCAAAGACCAGAACGACATGAAATGTTTTATATATATGTACAAGCATGCCTACTAACTTATGCACAAATATTAAAAAAAAAAAGCAAGCGAAGTAACAACCATAACCAGGCTCCACATATTAAATTATGTTATTACATATGTATATGTTTGGCAATAATAATTCTTTATTATATTTATTACTATTATTACTAATATCAGATTAATAATAGAACCAGAAATAATATTTATAAAGTTATCAAAGAAGATTTCCTTACGTAATGGTGAATTTACTTCTTTCAGCATGGCGTCGCAGTGGAGGTGGTGCGTGTACTGCCCGATAGTCCACCACCCAGTTTGAACAATATATTTTGCAACTGTGACGAAATGAATCCATCTAATATGGTATGTTCAACTGCACAACTAAACACCCCACAAATCCAACTAACACTTCTTTCAACTGTCCACAGCTGATCACCTTTGATTGTGACGCACAGCCTGTGCTACAGGTGAAGACGCTCCGCCAGAAGGCCGGCAAGGTTGACACCTCACACTACAAAGTGACCGTCTCGCGCTTCCGTGCACGTATGGCAACCGCCATGAATTACAACACACTCAAGGGCGAGATGAAAGTGGATGGCTATCCTGATGTAAGTGCTTACGCTTTGATTTTCGCATTCAAATACAAACTTTTAATGTTGTTTTTGCATGTGTAGATCCGCGTTGCTATGAATAGTGTGGGCGCCATCAAGCCAATGGATCAAGACGAGCAGCAGCTGCAAGGAGTCATTAGTGAAATAATCACCGCCACTCTGCGAGACAGTGTGTATCCAGTGGACTTTTCGGTCTATGCAACCTGTCCCCGTGCCGAAGTCGATCCGCTTGACATGCCTGTAATATATCCAGTCAATTATGATGGGCTAGCGGTGAGCGTCAGTACACTGAGAAGAAAACTATTCATAAATATCAAAACTCAATTCGGGATTTCCTTGTTTTCCGTTAAATGCATTGATTAAT